>NW_024870475.1:62500-77500 GCF_013358625.1 Macadamia integrifolia
AATGGCAAAGTGGCTTGATCCACCACTCATCGTGACACTTGCCACATAAGAAGCCCTTAACTTTGGGCCAACCGCACCTCAAACAGAGACACGGCGGGCCAATCTTCGCTCCGCACCACCAACGCAAGGGGTAAAGGAGGTGGGGCAACATGACGCATGATGCCCAGGCAGGCGTGCCCTCAGCCCGATGGCCTAGGGTGCAACTTACGTTCAAAGACTCGATGGTTCACAGGATTCTATAATTCACACCAAGTATCACATTTTGCTATATTCTTCATTGATGCAAGAGCCAAGATATCCGTTGTCGAGAGTCGTTAAGATAAAGATTCGGATCTAGGATGATCACACCACACCAAAGGCGCAATGATGTCATGTCCTTTTCGTTGCGAGTTCCTTGGTGCTGACTGCGCTGGTGGTTGTGTTTGGGTCGAATGTTACGAACAATCACAGGCCGACCTTTTACAAGGGTCGAGAAGGAAGGAGCTCATGCTCCCACGCCCAACCTTGAACGAGCAATGCAACATGTTCACAAGTCTCGCTGGGCAGGTATCGACAATGATCCTTTCGCAGGTTCACCTACGAAAACCTTGTTAAGACTTCTCCTTCCTCTAAATGATAAGGTTCAGTGGACTTCTCGTGACGTCGATGGTAGCGAACCACCTATGTCGCCGTGATCCGAACACTTCACCGGACCATTCAATCGGTAGGAGCGATGGGCGGTGTGTACAAAGGGCAGGGACGTAGTCAACGCTAGCTGATGACTCGTGCTTACTAGGAATTTCTCGTTGAAGACCAACAATTGCAATGATCTATCCTTATCGTGATGGAATTTTTAAAAATTACCTGGGCCCGTCGGCCAAGGCTATAGTCTCGTTGAATACATCAGTGTAGCGCATGTGAGGCCCAGAACATCTAAGGGCATCACAGACCTGTTATTACCTCAAACTTCTGTGGCCTAAACGGCCATAGTCCCTCTAAGAAGCTGGCCGTGGAGGGTCACCTCCACATAGCTAGTTAGTAGGCTGTAGTCTCATTTGTTAATGGAATTAACCAGGCAAATCGCTCCACCAACTAAGAACGGCCATGCACCACCACCCGTAGAATCAAGAAAGAGCTCTCAGTCTGTCAATCCTTACTATATCTGGACCTGGTAAGTTTTCTCGTGTTGAGTCAAATTAGCCGCAGGCTCCACTCCTGGTGGTGCCGTACCGTCAATTCCTTTAAGTTTCAGCCTTGTAACCATACTCCCCCCGGAAGCCAAAAACTTTGATTTCTCATAAGGTGCCAGCGGAGTCTTGAAAGCAACATCTGTTGATCCCTGGTCGGCATTGTTTATGGTTGAGACTAGGATGGTATCTGATCGTCTTTGAGCCCCCAACTTTCGTTCTTGATTAATGAAAACATCCTTGGCAAATGCTTTCGCAGTGGTTCATCTTTCATAAATCCAAGAATTTCACCTCTGACTATGAAATACGAATGCCCCCGATTGTCCCTATTAATCATTACTCCGATCCCGAAGGCCATCACAATTAGACCGAAATCCTATGATGTTAACCCATGCTAATGTATCCAGAGCGTAGTGTCACGGCCTTAGACCTTTCTAAGCAACCGCACCGGAACTTAGTACTCCCACTAGTACTAAGTCAGCCTAACCACACTGCTTAAGGGATTTGGGAAGAGAAGAAGTGAACACAAGAGTGAGTTTGGGAAGAATGAACTTGTATTACACTAAAGAACTCTTGAGTACAAGGCTTGAGAACTCACTTACTTGGTGCCTTGGCTAAATGAGGGCACCTCTATTTATAGTCACTCCTAGTTACAATGAATGGCTAAGATATGTACATGTGTCTTACATCCAACGATTGGGGTGGAAACTAGAAGCTTCCCACCTCCTTAGTGGAGAACTCTAGAAACCTCCCTACATAATATTTCCTTATAAAATATCTAGAGTTTCACACTTTGGTAGAAATCACTAGAAACTAGGCCTTACTAAGCCCAATGGACTTAGTCCATGGGCTTAATGGGCTTGGCTTGTGGGCCTTCAGTGGGTGGTCTGTGAAACTCTCCCCCATCTAATTCGGTGACGTCCTCGTCGCATCTTCTTCATGGAACCTTTGTATGTGGTCTTAGAATTGCCATAAAGAGTCAACGGGTTCCCAGCTTGCCTCGCTCTCTGGTAGCTCCTTCCACTTGACTAAGTACTCCCTACTAGGTGGTACTCCTCGCCTTCGGATGACTCGATCCGTGATCATGTATTCAGCTTCCTTGCCGTAGGAAGTAGTGATTGCCATTGGTGATCTTGTTGAGGCTCCACGACTTGGGTCTTCCTTATCTCTATGGTATGGCTTTATTAGGCTTGCATGGAAGACTGGATGGATCTTGAGTTTAGGAGGTAGGCTCACCTCATAGGATACTTTGCCCACCTTTTTGGTTATCTTGAACGGGCCTTCATACCTGCGAACCAGCCCCTTATGTACCTGCCTTAGGGACTTGAATTGTTGGGGTAGAAGCTTCACAAGTACCAAGTCCCCGGTCTTGAAGTTTTCTGGTCGCCTCCCTTTGTCAGCCCATTTCTTCATCTTTTTGGTGGCCTTGTATAGGTATGACTTAGCCACATCTAGCTTTTCTTGCCACTCCTTGGCAACCTTAAATGCCGAAGGGATCTTCCCTATGTAACCGGTCATCACTGTGTTTGGTGTTAAGGGTTGTTGTCCCGTGGCAATTTCAAATGGACTTTGGTTCGTAGCCTCACTTCGTTGGAGGTTGTAAGAGAACTGAGCCATATCAAGCAACTTGGCCCAGTCATGTTGGTTAGCACTCACAAAGTGTCTCAAGTAAAGCTCCAATAAGCTATTAATACGCTTTGTTTGCCCATCGGTCTGTGGATGGAAGCTTGTTGAGAAGTGTAGCGACGATCCCAACAACTTGAATAGCTCTGTCCAGAACCTCCCTGTGAAGCGAGGGTCTTGATCACTTATTATGGATTGTGGCACCTCCCAATGTTTGAGGACATGCTTTAGAAATAGCCTTGCCACTTCTTCTGCCATACAATCCCTTGGTGTTGCCACGAATGTGCCATATTTTGAAAATCTGTCAACCACCACCATTATTGACCCACACCCTTCTGACTTGGGTAGGGCACTGATGAAGTCCATAGAGACACTCTCCCATAGTCTTTCTGGTATGGGAAGTGGCTCCAATAGTCCCCTGGGTGGTTGCTAATCCACCTTGTCTTGTTGGGATACAAGACAAGTTCTCACGTAGGCCTCTATGTCATCCCGCATCTGAGGCCAATGGTAAGCCGCTTCCAACAATGCCCACGTGCGCCTTTGTCCTGGGTGGCCAGCCCATTTAGTGTCGTGGCATTCGTGAATGAGGTTTCTCCATAGGTTACTCCACTTAGGCACATAGAGTCTCCTCTTCTTAGCGTAGAGCAAACCATTTTGCTCCCAAAATCTTCGTGTCTTGCCTTCCCGTGTAAGGGTAAGTAAGTTCTTAGCCATAGGATCATGTTGGAGGCCCTCTTTGATCAACTCTAGAAGTTCCCCCTCCGGTTGGCTAAGAGAAGCTAACTTTGCCTTTCTACTAAGTGCATCAGCCACCTCGTTGGCCTTACCCGGCCCGGCTTGTATTCAAAGATGAAGTCAAACTTTGCTAAGAAGTCTTGCCATCTAGCTTGCTTAGGACTCAACTTCTTTTGGGTTTGAAAGTAGCTAGTGGCAACATTATCTGTCTTCACCACAAACTGTGACCCAAGTAGGTAGTATCGCCATGTCCTTAGGCAATGCACCACCGCAGTCATCTCCTTCTCATGGACTGTGTAGCGCCGCTCTGTCTCGTTCAACTTACGGCTCTCATAGGCAATGGGGTGCCTTTCTTGCATCAACACCCACTGATAGCAAAGTTAGATGCATCTGTGTGCACCTCAAATGGCTTGCCATAGTCGGGTAGGGTAAGCACCAGTTCCCCCATGATAGCCTTCTTTAAGTCCTCAAAGTCCTCTTTGCATGAGTCCGACCATAACCATGGTCGGTTCTTCTTTAGTAAGTCTGTAAGTGGAGCTGCCCTTCTTGAGTAACCTTGAATGAACCGCCAATAATAGTTAACTAAGCCAAGGAAAGACCTTAGCCCAGTCACTTTAGTTGGTGCCTCCCATTCTTGGATAGCCCGCACCTTGCTCTCATCCATTTGTAAGGTTCCACCTCTAATCTTGTGACCAAGGAACATTACCTCCTCTTGTGCAAATGCACATTTCTCCTTCTTGACATAGAGCTGATTGTTCCTTAGTTCCTTAAAGATGATCTTCAAGTGCTGCACGTCCTCCTCCAATGTATTGCTATAGACAACGATGTCGTCCAAGTACACCACCACAAACTTGTCAAGGTAGGGATGGAAGATCTTGTTCATAAGGGTGCAAAATGTAGCCAGGGCATTCGTGAGTCCAAATGGCATCACCAAGAACTCATATGAGCCATATCGAGTCACGCACATTGTCTTGGGCTCATCACTTTCTGCGATGCGGACTTGGTAGTACCCCGATCGTAAGTCTAACTTGGTGAAGTACCTTGCCCCACCAAGTCTATCAAATAGATCTGCTATCAAAGGAATGGGATACTTATTCTTGATTGTTACCTTGTTCAATGCCCTATAGTCGATGCATAGTCAAAGCGATCCATCATGCTTCCGTTGAAAAAGAACCGGGGCACCGTAGGGAGCTTTAGAAGGGCGAATGAATCCCGCATCCAATAATTCCTTGAGTTGCTTCCTTAGCTCCTCCAACTCTAGTGGTGACATTCTATATGGTGCCATTGCTAGTGGATTGGCACCTAGCTCCAACTCAATGGCATGATCCACCTCCCTCCTAGGTGGAAGCCTCTTGGGCAACTCATTTGGCATCACATCCTTGAACTCTTCAAGGACCTTCTCGATTGGCTTGGGTAGCACCTTAGTTGGACCATCTTCTTTAGGCTCTAAGAGTGCTGCCAAGTATGTTGTCTCCCCCTTCTTAACTCCTTTCTAGAGCTGTATAGCCGAAAGAAGTTTTGGGCCATCCTTGGTCCCTTGTACAGTTGGGACCATGCATGGAGCTCCTTCCTCCATAATGCAAACCGTGCTGATAAATGGCATGGGTATGGCCTTAACCTTTTGTAAGAAATCCATGCCAAGCACCACTTGAAAATCATCCATGGGCACTATCGACAAGTCAACTGTGCCTTTCTATGTCCTGATGTTTAACTCGACCCCTCGAGAAACACCATGTATGGGATGGGCTTGGGAGTTGACGGCCTTAAGCCATCCTCCCTCCTTGATCCCTTTAAGTCCAAGTCTCTTCGCCTCTTCTGTTGAGATGAAGTTGTGCATAGCACCTGTGTCTATCATGGTATGAGTGGGCTTACCATTGATATGCACCTCCACGTACATTAGCCCTTTTTGTGAGGTTGTGGCCTTGATCTTTGTCTTAGCCTTGACGGCACTAAGTCGTTGTAGGGACCCCATATGAGCCTCATTGTCTTCTTTCTCCTCGAGTAGGGCATTGAGAGTCTTTCTCTTGGGGCAATCCCTAGCCCAATGGGGACCATCACATAAGAAACACTTATCCTTGGGTGTGAACTTGTCCCTTTTGTCTTGCTTGGGCCTACCCTCCTTGTTTGAAGATGGTTTACTACTACCTTCCTTGGGAGGGTATGTCTAAGGCCCCTTCTCTCCCCCACCTTTCCCATTAGTGCCCTTCTTGGGCTTAGAACTATCGTCTCTCTTAAACTCCACTAATAACTCTGCTGCTGTGATGGCTGAGGCAAGGTCCTGCATGCCTCGGCATTGTAGTTCTTATGCAGCCTAGCCTTGGAGGCCATCCATGAAGTTGTATAGGAGCTCCTCCTTGGTTATACTTGGGAATTCGAGCATTAGGGTAGAGAATTCCTTCACATAGTCCCGAATAGAACCTGTGTGTTTAAGCCTTTTTAGGCTCTTTCTAGCCAAGAAGGTGGCATTCTCGGGATAGAAGTGTTTCTTTAACTCAGTTTTGAAATCATCCCAAGTGTCTATGGTGCACATACTTCTCTCCATATTGGCATGCTTTCTACGCCACCATAGAGTTGCATCATCGGTGAGGTAGAGAGTAGCGGTCCGTACCTTTGATGCCTCATCATTAAGTGCCATTGCCTCGAAGTACCTCTCCATGTGCCATAAAAAGTTGTCGATTTCCCATGTATCTCTCTTCCCAAAGAATGGCTTGGGCTTTGGCACCTCCATCCTAGGCACTTCTCGTGAGGTAGTAGCTCCCCCGGCTACCGCCCTCTTACATAAAGCCTAATCCTCATGTACCTCAGCAACACAAGCTTCTATCTTGGCCAACGCCTCCCGCATTTGATCCTTGAAGGTGGAAATGCCCTCCCACACATGAGCATTAATGGATGCAAAATCCTCCTTTTGATCATATGCCATGGTGTTGAGAGTACTCAATAGGGACTCCTTGAGCTCTCCTTCGAGCTCCTCCCCACTTTGCTCTACAACATCAAGGTGTCCCTTCACCTCGCCCATTGCTAGCTCCACCCGAGCTAAGTGAGACTCCATAGCACAGCCAACATATACGGACTTGTCTTTGCTCCTCTTTTGCTTCCCAGTGTTGGGGTTTCCCTCCCTTCCACGGTTCTACTCACATGTTGCAACGTCGTGTGCCTCTAAAAGGGTAGACATAATGCTTATCCCACAAGCTTGGCTCCCTCAAAACCGAAGCTTTGATACCACAACTGTCATAGCCTTAGACCTTTCTAAGCAACCGCACTGGCACTTAGTACTCCCACTAGCACTAAGTCAGCCTAACCACACTCCTTAAGGGACTTGGGAAGAGAAGAAGTGAACACAAGAGTGAGTTTGGGAAGAATGAACTTGTATTACACTAAAGAACTCTTGAGTACAAGGCTTGAGACCTCACTTACTTGGTGCCTTGGCTAAATGAGGGCACCACTATTTATAGTGCCACCTCCTTAGTGGAGAACTTTAGAAACCTCCCTACATAATATTTTCGTATAAAATATCTAGAGTTCCACACTTTGGTAGAAATCTCTAGAAACTGGGCCTTACTAAGCCCAATGGCCTAAGTCCATGAGTTTAATGGGCTTGGCCTATGGGCCTTCAGTGGGCGGTCTATGACAGTAGGCTTGCTTTGAGCACTCTAATTTCTTCAAAGTAATGGCGCTGGAGGCACGACCAGGCCAATTAAGGCCAAGAGCGCATCGCCGACAGAAGGGATGAGATCATCGGTACACACCATGAGGCAAACCGATCGACCCATCCCAAAGTCCAACTATGAGCTTTTTAACTGCAACAACTTAAATATACGCTATTGGAGCTAGAATTACCGCGGCTGCTGGCACCAGACTTGCTTTCCAATGGATTCTCGTTAAGGGATTTAGATTGTACTCATTCCAACTACCAGACTCGAAGAGCCCGGTATTGTTATTTATTGTCACTACCTCCCCGTGTCAGGATCGGGTAATTTGCGCACCTGCTGCCTTCCTTGGATGTGGTAGCCGTTTCTAAGGCTCCCTCTCCAGAATCGAACCCTAATTCTCCGTCACCCGTCACCACCAAAGTAGGCCACTATCCTACCATCGAAAGTTGATAGGGAAGAAACTTGAATGATGCATCGTTGGCACAAAGGCCATGCGATCCGTCGAGTTATCATGAATCATCAGAGAAACGGGTAGAGCCCGCGTTGACCTTTTATCTAATAAATGCTTCCCTTCCAAAAGTTGGGGTTCGGTGCATGTATTAGCTCTGGAATTACTATGGTTATCCGAGTAGCAGATACCATCAAACAAACCATAACTGATTTAATGAGCCATTCGCAGTTTCACAGTCTGAATTAGTTCATACTTACACATACATGGCTTAATCTTTGAGACAAGCATATGACTACTGGCAGGATCAACCAGGAAACTTTCCTTCTCGACGCCAAAGCACTCCATGAACCACATCCCCAATTGTGCATTGGGTAATGCTGCTCCATACATTAATGGCAGTCTATCAATCTTGTGCAACGAGGCGCAACCAAAGGATTCAAGAGGACACACACACACATCCACCTTGCCCCACAAAATGTCCCGGATCCTAGAGCACAAATAGTGCACGTGCACCAGTGACACAAAGAAAGTGGACATATGCATCGTATGCCAAGCCACCTCACACCAACCACAAGGGCCGGCAAGAGGGATGAAATGAGAGTGAAGGGGCAGCATCTTTCCATCCAACTAGGTAAGCAACACAGGAACAATTTTCATGCTCTTAAAAAAGACACTTTTGCCGATCGCGACCCATTGAGGTATCTGTGCATAGTGGTTCAATACACAAGCAAAGAGCCCACAACCACAAGAAAAACAATAGCCACTCACGTGCAATGCGTCCACTACCGTCACAATCCACCACCAAACCTACTACAACGTAATAAGGATTTGGTAGAAGAAAAATCAATAGCCCCGCTATGCACGAAAATCTCAACAATCAATAGGGGTCGAGGGACTCAAGATCTATCTCCACCTACAAGCTTGCAGCCTATGTTCTCTAGAGACCCGCATTAATGTCGTATTATAACACTTGCGGCAAGAGCCATGCAAACACCTCCGCACCTAGGCACGACTTAGAAATGTGATTTTCCAAATAGCAAAGGCCACAAGACCGAGTATGAGAAAGCTCTCGCAAGCAACAAACCCACGATAATGTAAATTTTTTAAATGAACAAGTGGAGGGGGGAAGGGACATGTGATTTGTATCCACTTGCAAGCTTGCAACCTATGTTCATCAGAGACCCACGTTAATGCCGTATTATAACACTTCTGGAAGGTGGCATGCAAACATCTCCGCACCTAGGCACGACTTAGAGACGCATTTCTCCAAATACCATAAGGCCACAAAACCGAGCATGACAAAACTCTTGCAAGCAACAAACCCACAAGAATGCAATTTTCCTTTTAAAAACAAAAGTGTGGGGGGGGGGGGGGAAGGGGGAGGGACTAGTGATCTATCTCCACCTGCAAGCTTGCAAACCTATGATCTCCAGAGACCCACGTTAATGTCGCATTATAACACTTGCGGCAAGAGGCATGCAAACACCTCTGCACCCAGGCGCGACTTAGAAACGCATTTCTCCAAATACCATGAAGGCCACAAAACCAAGCATGAGAAAACTCTTGCAAGCAACAGACCCACGAGAATACAATTTTCTTTTTAAAAACAAAAGTTGGGGGGGGGGAGGGGGAGGGACTCGTGATCTGTCTCCACCTGCAAGCTTGCAACCTATGTTCTCCAGAGACCCACGTTAATGTCATATTATAACACTGGCTGTAAAAAATCCTTGGAAGCAACAAACCCACGATAGTGCAATTTAAAAAAAACAAAAAACAATGGGATGGGCGGAGGGACCAACCAAATATTTATTGTGCACATTGACTTGACCAATGATTCCGTCAAATGTAGACAACAACCCACCCCTTGCACCATGTCCTACAAATGACAACAAGCCAAAGAGCAAAGAGGGGTTGAAATGCGTGACTACGACCATGCTTGTAAAAAGTGGCACCAGCACAACTGCACATGGCAGGAAACAAAGCATGTCAAACTGCCATGGTGCCTAGAAGGGATTAATCAATGGGGCCAACGCGTCATTTCCACATTTTTCATATGCCATGACTCCTTTGGGCATGCTGTATAAAACTAGCAAAAGTGGCAATAGGCTGCGATGAGGGTGTAGGTGCAGTGTGCAGGCAGCCATGCAAACCACCAGCATGCATTGGCCGGCCAAGGTGCAAAAAAGGGGCTAATCATCCGGACTATCATGCCATGTTGTTGTCCTTCACATGCCATACAACTCTTGGGCATGTTGTGTGGCTATCGGCGTATGTGGCAGCAGCACTCCATGGTAGGCCACAACGCACATCAAAGGAAATCATCGGAACCAACGTGCCTTGATGGTGATTTTCACATGCCAAGCCTATCTTGGGCATCCCATGCGGCTATAGGGACATCTGGCAGTAGCTGTGGGGCATGGCAGCACAAGGCAGAAACCCTTGCGTACCTAACAACCTAGGGTGGCAGGCAATGGTGTGCGGCAGAGGGGCTGAACATCAGGACGCATTGGCCATTTACTTGTTTAAAAATGCCATGCCTCTCTGGAAATTACTGTGCAGCTACGGACACATGTATCAGCAATTGTGGGGGTATGGCAATAGTAGATAGGTAGCCATGGGCACCCAGCAGCACACGGTTGCAGGCAGTGGTGTGCAGCAGATGGGCTGACCATCTGGATAGATGAGCCATGTACATGTTTTCACATACATGCCAAGCCTTTGTCGGGCTTTCTTTGCAGCCACGAGTGTAGGGGCAGCAGCTGTCGAGGCATAGAGGTATATGTTAGGCAACCACGACGACCAAGCAACACGCAGTGGCAGGCGCAACGCACAGCAAGGGCCAAATCTTCGAAATCGATATACCGTGAAGGTGTTTTGCACAGACGATGCCACTCTTGGGCATGCTGTACGGTCACAAACACATGTGGCGGAAGATGTGGAGGCACTGCAGTGCAAGGCAGGCAGCCATGCGCGCCCAGCAGCACACAATATGGCAAGCAACTGTGTGTGACAGAGGGGATGACTGTTGGGATGGACGCGCCATGTACATATTTTCACAAGCCAGACCTTCCTTGGAAATGTTGTGCATTGACTGGAACATGTGGTAGAAGAAGTGGTAGGCATCCATGTGTGCCCAGCAGCCCATGATGGCAGGCAACGCTGTGTGGCAGAAGGGGGTGGCGTTGTGCGACAGAAGGGCTGACCATTCGTAAGCACGTGCACATTCGTTGGGCATGCTGTGCCATGACTGGCACACGTTACAGTAGTTGTGGGATCATGGCATGCAAGGCAGGCAGCCATGCGCACCTAGCCGCATGCAGTGGCATGCCTCGGTGCACACCAAGGGCCAAATCATCAAAACCCACATGCCATTTCACTTTTTTTCCCATGCCATGGGTCTTTTGGGTTTGCCTACCATGTCTGCTCATTGTCTACTACCCCTCTGTATGGCCTTTCAAAAACCACTTGGGGAGTGGCACCCCCTCCCTCAAGGTAGCTCTTATGCTCTTTGCCCCTTTCCAGAAGGAGACATGACCCCCCCCAAAAATATACTGGTCTATTTTTTGAGCTTCAAATATCCAAATCAAATGAAACTTGGTATGAAATTAAGGAAAAATCCAAATATTATTTTCATAAAAAAATCATAGTTTTCTGATAAATATTTATTTTTTTATTAAGTTTTTTAACTTTAAAAAACATATTAAATTCAAAAAACTATGAAAAATCCATTTTAATGTATTTTTTTGAAAACTAAATTTCGGATGCCTTCCAAAGTTTGATAGAATGTTCTAAAAAATTATTAGACCATTCCAACATATTTTAATTTTTTATGATTGAAACATTACGAAAAATACCAAAAAAAATGGAAATACGAGGTTTAAGTGAAAATGATTGTACTTTGGGTGCCAAATAGCCAATTGCAAAGCTTTTCTAACCCAAAGGGATGTTTTGCACAACATGATTTAAAGACCTAAACTATGTTGTGCGGGCATGGCCTTGGCGTGTGCAGCAGTCGGTGCCTCGTGTGCCGCCAAAGGCCGCAAAGGAGCCTCTGTTGCATGGCCCATGGGGACCACAGTAGCACCCATGTGTGTGCAGCTATGTGCACGGAGAACTGCAGACGTGGGCATGAAAGTGCAGCAATGCGTGCAACCTTGTGCGTGCCATGTGCTGAAATGCTTGTGGCATGTGTGGCCATGCCAGCCATCATATAGACACATGGGAGGCCATGCCAGCGACATTGCGCATGGTAGTGCAGCCACGGGTGATGCATAAGTGACCACGCAATGCAACCTTACGCCCAGTGGTGCAGCCGTGCTTGCAACCTCGTGCGTGGCACTTCCGACAAATCCTGAAACCAAGCACTTGGCGAGGCAGCGATGGACGTGGCACATGCCATGCATGCGACCTGGGGGGCGGTGAGGAGCAATGCACGCAACCTTGCGAGTGGTAGGGAAGCCAGGGACGCAGTATGTGCGGCCATGCTAGCAACCTTGCGCCCATTAGTGCAACTAAACGCGCGGCATGTGCGGCATGGAACGTAACCTTGGGCGCGGCTGTGCAACCAACTGCGTGTCATGTGCGCCATGCCTGTAAAATTTCACGCGGCATGTGCGGCCATGCACAAAACCATGTACGAGGCTTTTGCAGCATTGGTCGTAGCTATGTGCATGGAAGTGCGGCACGGGCAGCAGCCCAGCGTGCGCTGCTTGCACCATTGCCCATAGCCATGTGTGGCCGTGCCTACCACCTTGCATGTGGTTGTGCACCCTTTCTTGTAGCAATGCACGTTGTTACCTGCCACCTTACGCGTTGTGTGCATCCTTGCCCCCAGCCATGTGGGTGCGGTAGCCTGCACCCCTGCTTGCGATAGTGGAGCCTTACCCGCAACCATGCCCGAAGTTGCATGCAACCATGTGTGCGGTATTGCTGCCACACCCGCATCCATGTGCGCGGTAGCCTGCCTCGATGCTAGCAGCCTTATGCATGCTAGTGCAACCTTGCCCGCAGCGATGCCTACACCTTGTGCATCCATGCTAGCTGCCATCCGCGCGGTAGTGCAGCCATGCCTGCCACCACGCACGCACATTATGAGGCTCTGCGTGTGGTACTACTGCCTTGTGCACTGCCTGCATATGAACTTAGGCACCCTCAAGGGGGCACGCGTAGGCATTGTCATGGGCACGTATATGTGCACACTTGCGGCATTCAATAGCACAGTTAGGCGACACTTGGGCTACACTTGGGTGCACACGTAGTCACTCTCATTCAACACTTATGGGCACGTATAGGCACATTTAAGGTGACACTTGGGGCATTCAAGAGCATGCACAGGCACAGTGCACACTTAGGCAACAATTGTGGGCATGCATGGGCACAATTAGGCAACACTTGGGCCATTCATTGTGTACATGTAGTCAACACTTGGGGTGTTATGCGGCCATTCATTGTGTACACATGGGCACACATAGTCAACACTTGGGAGCACGAGAAGGCACCCACTTGGGCCATTCAAGAGCACATTGTCACTACTTTAGACCTTTCTAAGCAACCACGCCGGCAACTAGCACTTCCACTAGCGCTAAGTCAGCCTGACCACCCTCCTTAAGGGACTAGGGAAGAGAAGAAGTGAACACAAGAGTGAGTTTGAGAAGAATGAACTTGTATAGCACTAGAGAACTCTTGAGTACAAGGCTTGAGAACTCACTTGCTTGGTTGAACACTCTTGGTTGGTCCTTGGTGAGTGCCTTTGCCAAATAAGGCAACACCTACCCTGGCAAGGAGTAACGCCTACTGAGGTTCTTGTTGTAGTCACATAACTTGAGCCTCCTACAACATCGTCTGGTTGTCTCCGTTCTCTTGTTTGCATCTTCCTCTTTCTTGGCATGGATGGCTTGCTCCCAAATTCTCCTTGTCTTGCCCTCCCGTCCAAGGGCAAGTAAGCACCTAGCCCTTGGATGGTGTTGGAGAACTTCTTTAGTCCTAAGGTTCATCTCAACCCCTTGAGCAACATTACGTATGGGGCATTCTTTGGATTTGATAGCCTTAGGACGCCCTTGGCCCGAGTTCCTTTGCCTCCTCCGTCAAGGCAAGGTTGTGTGTGGCTCCTGTATCTACCTTCGCCTGTGCGGGCTTCCCATTGATGCATACTTTTGCACACATCAACCCCTTTTGAGAGTTAAGGGCCTTGACCCCTATCTCGGCCCTGGTGGCACCACGCTGCATTGGGGACCCCATGCAAGGTGGCTCTTCCTCTTGGCCCTCTTCCTCCAATAGGGCACTAAGAGCTTTCCTCCGGGGGTAATCCCTAAACCAATGTAGTTCATCACATAGGAATCACTTGTCTCTAGTCTTGAGCCGATTCACCTTATCACACTTGTGCCTTAGTGCCTCTCCTTTAGACATGTCATGAGAGGTAGTGGCTTCCCTCGCCGCAGTGCTCCTACTCTTTCCATACTTCTTCTCCAATACGAGCTTCCACCTTATCCAACTCCTTTGCATACTTGAGTTGTGGGTGGCAACCATCTCCTCTTGGTTACTTACTATGGTGTTGAGAGCACCTTGTAAGGACCCCTTGAGCTCCCCCATCTGGCCATCGAGCTCCTCCCGACTTTTCCACATTGCCTTTGAGCTCCTCCCCACTTTGCTCCACGACATTCAGGCACCACTTTGCCTCGGCCAATATTTTCTCCCCTCGAGCTAAGCGAGGCCCCATAGCAAAGCGAAAGTTGACGGACTTGCCTTTGCTCCTTTGTTGATTACTTGTGTAGGTGTTGGTCTCTATTCCACAATTTTAGCTCACTTGTCTCATATCCCACAAGCTTGGCTCCATCGTAACCGAAGCTCTGACCCCACAACTGTCACCGCCTAAGACCTTTCTAAGAGACCGCGCCGGCTGTTAGCACTCCCACTAGCACTAAGTTAGCCTAACCACGCTTCTTAAGGGACTTGGGAAGAGAAGAAGTGAACACAAGAGTGAGTTCGAGAAGAATGAACTTGTATTGCACTAGAGAGCTCTTGAGTACAAGGCTTGAGAACTCATTTGATCGGTTGAACACTCTTGGTTGGTCCTTAGTGAGTGTCTTTGCCAAATTAGGCAACACCTATTTGTAAGCACCCCAAGTTATAATGGATGGCTAAGATATTTACAAACGTCCTCCATCCAATGGTCGGGGAGGAAACTAGAAGCCTCCCACCTCCTTAGTGGAGAACTCTAGAAATCTCTCCCAAAATACCTCCTATAAATATCTTCTAGAAATATCTACAATAAAATTATCTAGAGTTGCTACACCTTTGTAGAAAACTCTAGAACTTGGACCTTACTTAGCCCAATGGCCTAAGTCCATAGGCCTTTGTTGGGCAGGTCGTGACAACG
>NW_024870475.1:82500-97500 GCF_013358625.1 Macadamia integrifolia
GAAGACCAACAATTGCACTGATCTATCCCCATCACGAAGAAATTTTCAAAGATTACCCCGGCTCGTTGGCCAAGGCTAAAGACTCGTTGAATACATCAGTGTAGCGCGCATGCGGACCAGAACATCTAAGGGCATCACAGACCTATTATTACCTCAAACTTCCATGGCCTAAACGGACATAGTCCCTCTAAGAAGCTGGCCGTGGAGGGTCAACTCCACATAGCTAGTTAGTAGGCTGAGGTCTCATTTGTTAATGGAATTAACCAGACAAATCGCTCCACCAACTAAGAACGGCCATGCACCACCACCCATAGAATTAAGAAAGAGCTCTCAGTCTGTCAATCCTTACTATGTCTGGACCTGGTAAGTTTCCCCGTGTTGAGTCAAATTAAGCCGCAGGCTCCACTTTTGGTGGTGCCCTTCCGTCAATTCCGTTAAGTTTCAGCCTTGCGACCATACTCCCCCCGGAACCCAAAAACTTTGATTTCTCATAAGTTGCCGGCGGAGTCCTAAAAGCAACATCTGTCGATCCTTGGTCGGCATCGTTTATGGTTGAGACTAGGATGGTATCTGATCATCTTCGAGCCCCCAACTTTCCTTCTTAATTAATGAAAACATCCTTGGAAAATGCTTTCGCAGTGGTTCATCATTCATAAATCCAAGAATTTCAGCTCTGAGTATGAAATATGAATGCCCCCAACTGTCCCTGTTAATCATTACTCCGATCGCGAAGGCCAACGGAATAAGACCGAAATCCTATGATGTTATACCATGCTAATGTATCCAGAGCATAGGCATGCTTTGAGCACTCTAATTTCTTCAAAGTAATGGCACCGGAGGCACGACCCGGCCAATTAAGGCCAGGAGCGCATCGTCGACAGAAGGGACGAGACGATCGGTACACACCGTGAGGCAGACCGATCGACCCATCCCAAAGTCCAACTATGAGCTTTTTAACTACAACAACTTAAATATACGCTATTGGAGCTAGAATTACAGTGGCTACCGGCACCAGACTTGCCCTCCAATGGATCCTCATTAAGGGATTTAGATTTTACTCATTCCAATTACCAGACTCGAAGAGCCCGGTATTGTTATTTATTGTCACTACCTCCCCGTGTTAGGATTGGGTAATTTATGCACCTACTACCTTCCTTGGATGTGATAGCCGTTTCTCAGGCTCCCTCTCCAGAATCGAACCCTAATTCTCCGTCACCCGTCACCACCATAGTAGGCCACTATCCTACCATCGAAAGTTGATAGGGCAGAAATTTGAATGATGCGTCCTCGGCACAAAGGCCATGCGATCTGTCAAGTTATCATAAATCATCAGAGCAATGGGCAGAGCCCGCGTCGACCTTTTATTTAATAAATGCATCCCTTCCAAAAGTCGGGGTTCGGTGCACATATTAGCTCTAGAATTACTACGGTTATCCGAGTAGTAGATACCATCAGACAAACTATAACTGATTTAATGAGCTATTCGCAATTTCACAGTCTGAATTAGTTCATACTTACATATGCATGGCTTAATCTTTGAGACAAGCATATGACTATTTGCAGGATCAACCAGGTAACTTTCCTTCTTGACGCCAAAGCACAGCATGTACCACATCCCCAATTCTGCATTGGGTGATGCTGCTCCATACATTAATGGCAGTCTATCGTTCTTGTGCAACGAGGTGCAACCAAAGGATTAAAGAGGACACACACACACATCCACCTTGCCCCAAAAAATGTCCCGCATCCTAGAGCACAAACAGTGCACGTGCACCACTGACACAAAGAAAGTGGACATATGCATCGTATGCCAAGCCACCTCACACCAACCACATGGGCAGGCAAGAGGGATGAAATGAGAGTGAAGGGGCAGCATCTTTCCATCCAACTAGGTAAGCAGCACAGGAACAATTTTCATGGTCTTGACAAAAACACTTTTGGCCCATCGCGACCGATAGAGGTATCTGTGCATAGTGGTTCAATACACAAGCAAAGAGCCCACAACCAAAAGAAAAACAATAGCCACTCACGTGCATTGCATCCACAACCGACACAATCCAACACCAAACCTACTACAACATAATAAGGATTTGGTAGAAGAAAAATCAATAGCCCCACTAAGTACGAAAATCTCAACAATCAACAGGGGTCGAGGGACTCGAGATCTGTCTCCACCTACAAGCTTGCAACCTACGTTCTCCAGAGACCCGCATTAATGTCGTATTATAACACTTGCGGTAGGAGCCATGCAAACACCTCCGCACCTAGGCACGACTTAGAAATGCGATTCGCCAAATAGCAAAGGCCACAAGACAGAGTATGAGAAAGCTCTCGTAAGCAACAAACCCATGACAATGCAAATTTTTTAAATGAACAAGGGGAGGGGGGAAGGGACATGTGATTTGTCTCCACTTGCAAGCTTGCAACCTATGTTCATCAGAGACCCACGTTAATGCCGTATTATAACACTTCCGATGGGTGGCATGCAAACACCTCCGCACCTAGGCACGACTTAGAAACACTTTTCTCCAAATACCATAAGGCCATAAAACCGAGCATGAGAAAACTCTTGCAAGCAACAAACCCAGAAGAATGCAATTTTCTTTTTAAAAATAGAAGTGTGGGGGGGGGGAAGGGGGAGGGACTCGTGATCTATCTGCACCTACAAGCTTGCAAACCTATGTTCTCCAGGGACCCACGTTAATGTCGCATTATAACACTTACGGCAGGAGGCATGCAAACACCTCCGCACCTAGGCGCGACTTAGAAACACATTTCTCCAAAAACCATAAAGGCCACAAAACCAAGCATGAGAAAACTCATGCAAGCAACAAACCCACATGAATGTAATTTTCTTTTTAAAAACAAAAGTGGGGGGGGGGAGGGGGAGGGACTCGTGATCTGTCTCCACCTGCAAGCTTGCAAATCTATATTCTCCAGAGACCCACGTTAATGTCGCATTATAGCACTTGCGGAATGAGGCATGCAAACACCTTCGCACCTAGGCACAACTTAGAAATGCATTCCTCCAAATACCAAAGGCCACAAAACCGAGCATGACAAAACTCTTGCAAGCAACATACCCACGAGAATGGAAATTTTTTTAAAAAGCAAGGAGGGCGGAGGGACTCATGATCTACCACCACCTGCAAGCTTGAAACCTATGTTCTCCAAAGACCCACATTAATGTCGTATTATAACACTGGCCACAAAAAAGGCATGCAAGCACCTCCACACCTAGGCACGACTTAGTAATGCACTTCTCCAAATAGCATAGGCCACAAAACCGACTATGAAAAAACCCTTGCAAGCAACAATCCCACAATAGTGCAATTTAAAAAAATAAAAAACAATGGGATGGGGGGGGACCAACCAAATATTTATTGTGCACATTGACTTGACCAATGATTCCGTCAAATGTAGATAACAGCCCACCCCTTGCACCATGACCTACATATGTGGACAAGCAAAAGAGCAAAGAGGGGTGGAATTGCGTGACTACGACCACGCTAGCAAAAAGTGGCACTAGCACAATTGCACATGGCAGTAAGCAAAGCATGTCAAACTGCCATGGTGCCTTGATGGGATTAATCAATGGGGCCAACGCGTCATTTCCACGTTTTTCACAAGCCATGACTCCCTTGGGCATGTTGTACAAAAATTAGGAAAAGTGGCAATAGGCTGCGTTGAGGGTGTAGGTGCAGTGTGCATGCAGCCATGCAAACCCACTAGCACGCATTGGCCGGCCAAGGGGCAAAACAAGGGGCTAATCATCCAGACCATCATGCCATGTTGCTGTCCTTCACATTCCATGAAACTCTTGGGCATGCTGTGTAGCTACCGGTATATGTGGTAGCAGCTATGCAGGGAGCTATGTACACCCAGCAGCACTCCATAGCAGGCCACAGCGCACATCAAAGGCAATCATCGGAACCAACATGCCTTGATGGTGATTTTCACATGCCAAGCCTATCTTGGGCATGCCATGCGGGTACGGGCGCATTTGGCAGTGGCTGTGGGGGCACGGCAGCACAAGGCAGGAACCCTTATGCACCCAACAGCCCAGGGTGACAGGCAACGATGTACGACAGAGGGGCTGAACATAGGGACGCATTGGCCATTTACTTGTTTTCAAATGCCATGCCTCTCTGGAAACTATTGTGCAGCTACGGACACATGTGTCAACAACTGTGGGGGCATGGCTGCAGTAGGTAGGGAGCAATGGGCACCCAGCAGCACACTATTATAGGTCGTGGTGTGCGGCAGATGGGCTGGCCATCTGGACAAACGAGCTATCTACTTGTTTTCACATACATGCCAAGCCTTTGTCGGGCCTTCTTTGCAGCTACGAGCGCAGGAGGCAACAACTATCAAGACATAGCGGTATATATTAGGCAACCACAAGGGCCAAGCAGCACGCTGTGGCTGGCGCAATGCACACTAAGGGCTAAATCTTCAAAACCGGTATACCGTGAAGGTGTTTTGCACAGGCGATGCCACTCTTGGGCATGCTGTACAGCAACAGACGCATGTGGCGAAAGATGTGGAGGCACTACAGTGCAAGGCAGGTAGCCATGTGCACCTAGCAGCACACAATGGTAAGCAACTGTGTGCGGCAGAGGGGATGACTGTCGGGACGGACGCGCTATGTACATGTTTTCACAAGCCACACCTTCCTTGGAAATGTTGTGCATCAATGAGCACATGTGGTAGCAGAAGTGGGGGCGTGGCAGTGCATGGTAGGCATCCATGTGCGTCCAGCAGCCAACGGTGGCAGGCAACACTGTGCGGCAAAAGGGGCGGCATTGTATGATAGAAGGGCTGACTATTCGCAAGCACGTGCACATGTTACAGCAGCTATGGGCTCATGACATATAAGGCAGGCAACCATGCACATCCAGTCGAACGCAGTGGCAGGCCTTGGCGCACACCAAGGGCCAACTCATCGAAACCCACATGCCATTTCACTTTTTTTCCCATGCCATGGGTCTTTTGGGTTTGCCTACCATGCCCACTCATTGTCTGCTGCCCCTCTATGTGGCCCCTTGAAAACCACCCGGGGAGTGGCACCACCCTCCCTCAAGGTAGCTCTTATGCTCTTTGCCCCTTTCCAGAAGGAGACATGACCCCCCTCAAAAATATACCGGTCTATTTTTTGAGATTCAAATATCCAAATCAAATGAAACTTGGTATGAAATTAAGGAAAAATCCAAAGACTATTGTCATATAAAAATCATAGTTTTCTGATAAATATTTATTTTTTTATTAAATTTTTAATATTAAAAAACATATTAAATTCAAAAAACTATGAAAAATCGATTTTAATGTACTTTTCGAAAAACTAAATTTCAAAAATCTTCCAAATGTTGATAGAATGTTCTGAAAAAATATTAGAGCATTCCAACATATTTTGATATTTTTTAATATTTTATGATTGAAACATTATGAAAAATACCCAAAAAAATGGAAATGCGGGGTTTAAGTGAAAATGATTGTACTTTGGGTGCCAAATAGCCAATTGTAAGGCTTTTCTAACCCAAAGGGATGTGTTGCACAACATGATTTAACGACCCAAACTATGTTGTGCGGACATGGCCTTGGCGTGTGCAGCAGTCGGTGTCTTGTGTGTAGTCAAAGGCCGCAAAGGAGCCTCTATTTCATGGGCCATGGGGACCATGGCAGCACCCATATGTGAGCCATCTGCATTCGGCTATGTGCATGGCAGACTGCAGACGTGGGCACAAAAGTGCAGCAATGCGTGCAACCTTACGCGCGCCATGTGCTGAAATGCCCTTGGCATGTGCGGCCATACCAGCCATCATGATCGGCACATGGGAGGCCATGCCAGCGAACTTACGAGCAGTACTGCAGCCATGGGCAATGCATGTGCGACCACGCAATGCAACCTTGCGCGTGGCGGTGCAGCCATGCTTGCAACCTCGTGCGTGGTACTTTCGACAAATCCCAAAACCAAGTGTGTGGTGAGGCAGTGATGGGCGTGGCACATGCAGCCATGCATGTGACCTGGGGGGCTGTGTGGAGCAACGCACGCAACCTTGTGAGTGGTAGGGCAGCCAGAGGTGAGGTAAGTGCGGCCATGCCAGCAACCTTGCGCCCGTTAGTGCAGCCAAATGCATGGCGTGGAACGTAACCTTGGGCGCGGCTGTGCAGCCATTTGCGTGTCATGTGCGCCATGCCTGCAAAATTTTATACGGCATGTGCAGCCACGGTTGCAGCCATGTGCGTGGAAGTGCGGCACGGGCAGCAGCCCAACGCACGTTGCCTGCACCATTGCCCATAGCCATGTGCGGCCATGCCAACCACCTTGCGTGCGGTTGTGCACCCTTTCCCGCAGTAATGTGCGTTGTTGCCTGCCACCTTACGTGTGGTGTGCACCCTTACCCCCAATCATGTGGGTGCGGTAGCCTGCACACCTGCTTGCGATAGTGGAGCCTTACCTGTAATCGTGCCTGAGGTTGCGTGCAACAATGTGTGCGGTATTGCAGCCATGCTAGCATCCATGTGTGCGGCAGGCTGCCTCGATGCCAACAGCCTTGTGCGTGCTAGTGCAACCTTGCCCGCAGCGATGCCTGCACCTTGTGCATCCATACCAGCTGCCTTCCGCTCAATAGTGCTGCCATGCCTGCCACATTGCACGCACATTGTGCAGCCCTGTGTGCGGTACTGTCACCTTGTGCACTGCCTTCATATGCACTTAGGCACCCTTAGGGGGGCACGCGTAGGCATTGTCATGGCACGTATATGTGCACACTTACAGCATTCCAGAGCACAATTAGGCGACACTTGGGCTACACTTTGGTGCACGCGTAGACACACTTATTCAACACTTGCAGGCACGTATAGGCACATTTAAGGCGACACTTGGGGCATTCAAGAGCATGCACAGGCACACTTGGGTGCACACTTAGGCAACAGTTGTGGGCATGCATGGCCACAATTAGGCAACACTTGGGCCATTCATTGTGCACATATAGTCAACACTTGGGGTGTTGTGCGGCCATTCACTATGTACACGTGGGCACACGTAGTCTACACTTGGGGGCACGCGTAGGCACACACTTGGGCCATTCAAGAGCACGTTGTCACTGCTTTAGACCTTTCTAAGCAACCATGCCGGCACTTAACACTTCCACTAGCGCTAAGTTGGCCTAACCTCCCTCCTTAAGGGGCTAGGGAAGAGAAGAAGTGAACACAAGAATGAGTTTGAGAAGAATGAACTTGTATAGCACTTGAGAACTCTTGAGTACAAGGCTTGAGAACTCACTTGCTTGGTTGAACACTCTTGGTTGGTCCTTGGTGAGTGTCTTTGCCAAATGAGGCAACACCTACCCCAAGTTACAATGGATGGCTAAGATATTTACAAATGTCCTCCATCCAATGGTTGGGGAGGAAACTAGAAGCTTCCCACCTCCTTAGCGCAGCTCTAGAAATCTCTCCCCGAATATCTCCTGTGAATATCTTTTACAAATATCTATAATAAAATATCTGTTGTTACTACACCTTTGTAGAAAACTCTAGAACTTGGACCTTACTTAGCCCAATGGTCTAAGTCCATGGGCTTGGTAAGCTAGGCCCGTGGGCCTATGTTGGGCAGGTCGTGACACTCTCCCCCACCTAAATCTGCGACGCCCTCATTGTAACCTCCTTGTAGTACTTTTATTCACGAGTCGTCTCAGCATGCCAGTTGTCTCCCATCTTGTCTCGTTCTTTGGTCGCCCCTTCCACTTGACTAAATACTCCACTCAAGGGGATAGTTTGTGTCTCTGGATGATTGGATCAACATCCAAATTAGCCTCCCTCTCGCAATGAGTAACGCCTATTGGGGTTCTTATTGTATTCACATAACTAGAGTCTCCTACAACGTCGTCTGGTTGTCTCTGTTCTCTCGTTTGCATCTTCCTCTTTCTTGGCATGGATGGCTTGCTCCCAAATTCTCCTTGTCTTGCCCTCCCGTCCAAGGGCAAGTAAGCACCTAGCCCGTGGATGGTGTTGGAGAACTCCTTTAGTCCCAAGGTTCATCTCGACCCCTCGAGCAACATTACGTATGGGGCATTCTTTGGAGTTGATAGCCTTACGACACCCTTGGCCCGAGTTCCTTTGCCTCCTCCATCAAGGCAAGGTTGTGTGTGGCTTCTGTATCTACCTTCACCTGTGTGGGCTTCCCATTGATGCACACTTTTGCACACATCAACCCATTTTGAGAGTTAAGGGCCTTGACCCCTATCTCGGCCCTGGTGGCACCACGCTGCATTGGGGACCCCATGCAAGGTGGCTCTTGCTCTTGGCCCTCTTCCTTCAATAGGGCACTAAGAGCTTTCCTCCTGAGGCAATCCCTAAACCAATGTAGTTCATCACATAGGAATCACTTGTCCCTAGGCTTGAACCGTTTCCTCTTATCACGCTTGTGCCTTAGTGCCTCTCCTTTAGACATGTCATGAGAGGTAGTGGCTTCCCTCGCTGTTGTCCTCCTACTCTTCCCATACTTCTTCTCCAATATGAGCTTCCACCTTATCGAACTCCTTTGCATACTTGAGCCTTGAAGGTGGCAACCATCTCCTCTTGGTTACTTACTATGGTGTTGAGAGCACCTAGTAGGGACCCCTTGAGCTCCCCCATCTGGCCATCAAGCTCCTCCCCACTTTTCCACATGGCCTTTGAGCTCCTCCCCACTTTGCTCCACGACATTCAGGCACCACTTTACCTCGGCCAATACTCGCTCCCCTCGAACTAAGCGAGGCCCCATAGCAAAGCGAAAGTTGACGGACTTGCCTTTGCTCCTTTGTTGATTACTTGTGTAGGTGTTGGTCTCTATTCCACAATTTTAGCTCGCTTGTCTCATATACCACAAGCTTGGCTCCATCGTAACCGAAGCTCTGACCCCACAACTGTCACCGCCTAAGACCTTTCTAAGAGACCGCACCGGCTGTTAGCACTCCCACTAGCACTAAGTCAGCCTAACCACGCTTCTTAAGGGACTTGGGAAGAGAAGAAGTGAACACAAGAGTGATTTCGAGAAGAATGAACTTGTATTGCACTAGAGAGCTCTTGAGTACAAGGCTTGAGAACTCATTTGATTGGTTGAACACTCTTGGTTGGTCCTTGGTGAGTGTCTTTGCCAAATGAGGTAACACCTATTTGTAGGCACCCCAAGTTACAATGGATGGCTAAGATATTTACAAACGTCCTCCATCCAACTGCTGGGGAGGAAACTAGAAGCTTCCCACCTCCTTAGTGGAGAACTCTATAAATCTCTCCCAAAATACCTCCTATAAATATCTTCTAGAAATATCTACAATAAAATTATCTAGAGTTGCTACACCTTTGTAGAAAACCCTAGAACTTAGACCTTACTTAGCCCAATGGCCTAAGTCCTTTGGCCTTTGTTAGGCAGGTCGTGACAGCATGTACACTTAGTGGCACTCAATGTGCACGCATAGGCACACTTCACTTGGGCAACACGCATAACCATACACAGGCAACCGTTGGGGCAGTTAACACTTAGGGGCATACCTGGGGCCACGTGTGGACAATCCTAGCCTTAGGAGGGTGTGGGGGGAAATAAAAGGGGAAAAAGACAGGGTGACGAATTGATGCGACACGGGGCCGAATCTCAGTGGATCGTAGCAGCAAGGCCAATCTGCCACTTACAATATCCCATCGCATATTTAAGTCGTCTGCAACGGATTCTACCCATCGCCCGACAGGAATTACGCTTCAAGGTAGCCCACACAACACGTCCACAGTGGGGGCTTGGCCAACGACACATGCCTCTGGGGGCCGGTAGGCCCCTACTATGGGTCGGCAAATGGGCGACAGGCACAGGCGTCGCTTCATTGGCTAGGATTCTGACTTAGAGGTGTTTAGTCATAATCCAGCACACGGTAGCTTCTCGCCACTGGCTTTACAACCAAGCGCGATGACCAATTGTGTGAATCAACAGTTCCTCTCGTACTAGGTTGAATTACTATCATGACACTGTCATTAGTAGGGTATAACTAACTTGTCTCACGATGGTCTAAACCCAGCTCATGTTCCCTATTGGTGGGTGAACAATCCAACCACAAGAAAAACAATAGCCACTCAAGTGCATTGCATCCACTACCGACACAATCCACCACCAAACCTACTACAACGTAATAAGGATTTGGTAGAAGAAAAATCAATAGCCCCATTAAGCATGAAAATCTCGACAATCAACAGGGGTCGAGGGACTCGAGATCTTTCTCCACCTACAGGCATGCAACCTACGTTCTCCAGAGACCTGTATTAATGTCATATTATAACACTTGTGGCAGGAACCATGCAAACACCTCCGCACCTAGGCATGACTTAGAAACATGATTAGCCAAATAGCAAAGGCCACAAGACCGAGTATAAGAAAGCTCTCACAAACAACAAACCCACGATAATGCAAATTTTTTAAATGAACAAGGGGAGGGGGGAAGGGACATGTGATTTGTCTCCACTTGCAAGCTTGCAACCTATGTTCATCAGAGACCCACGTTAATGTCGTATTATAACACTTGCGTCAGGTGGCATTCAAACACCTCCGCACCTAGGCATGACTTAGAAACGCATTTCTCCAAATACCATAAGGCCACAAAATCGAGCATGAGAAATCTCTTGCAAGCAACAAACCCACAAGAATGCAATTTTCATTTAAAAAACAAAAGTGTGGGGGGGGGGGAAGGGAGAGGGACTCGTGATCTGTCTCCACCTACAAGCTTGCAAACCTATGTTCTCCAGAGACCCACGTTAATGTCGCATTATAACACTTGCGGCAAGAGGCTTGCAAACACCTCCGCACCCAGGCACGACTTAGAAACGCATTTCTCCAAATACCATAAATGCCACAAAACCGAGCATGAGAAAACCCTTGCAAGTAACAAACCCACAAGAATGCAATTTTCTTTTTAAAAACAAAAGTGTGGGGGGAGGGGAAGGGAGAGGGACTCGTGATCTATCTCCACCTACAAGCTTGGAAACCTATGTTCTCCAGAGACCCACGTTAATGTCGCATTATAACACTTACGGCAGGAGACATGCAAACACCTCCACACCCAGGCGCGACTTAGAAATGCATTTCTCCAAATACCATAAAGGCCACAAAACCGAGCATAAGAAAACTCTTACAAGCAACAAACCCACGAGAATGCAATTTCCTTTTTAAAAACAAAAGTGGGGGGGGGGGAGGGGGAGGGACTCGTGACTTATCTCCCCCTACAAGCTTGCAAACCTATGTTCTCCAGAGACCCACGTTAATGTCACATTATAACACTTGCGACATGAGGCATGCAAACACCTCCGCACCTAGGCACGACTTAGAAATGCATTCCTCCAAATACCAAAGGCCCCAAAATCGAGCATGACAAAACTATTGCAAGCAACATACCCATGAGAATGGAAATTTTTTTAAAAATCAAGGAGGGGGGAGGGACTCATGATCCACCACCACCTGCAAGCTTGCAACCTATGTTCTCCAGAGACCCACGTTAATGTCGTATTATAACACGGGCCCCAAAAAGGCATGCAATCACCTCCACACCTAGGCACAACTTAGAAGCGCACTTCTCCAAATAGCATAGGTCACTAAACCGACCATGAAAAAACCCCTACAAGCAGCAAACCCACAATAGTGCAATTTAAGAAAACAAAAAAAATGGGATGGGGGGGAGGGACCAACCAAATATTTATTGTGCACATTGAATTGACCCATAATTCTGTCAAATGTAGACAACACCCCACCCCTTGCACCATGACCTACATATGACAACAAGCCAAAGAGAAAAGAGGGTGGAAATGCGTGACTACGACCACGCTCGCAAAAAGTGGCACTAGCACAACTGCACATGGCAGGAAGCAAAGCACGTCAAACTGCCACGATGCCTAGATGGGATTAATCAATGGGGCCAATGCATCATTTCCACCTTTTTCACATGCCATGACTCCCTTGGGCATGCTGTACAAAACTGGCAAAAGTGCCAGTAGGCTACGATGAGGGTGTAGGTGTAGTGTGCGGGCAGCCATGCAAACCCACCAGCACGCATTGGCCGGCCAAGGTGCAAAACAACGGGCTAATCATCCGGATCATCATGCCATGTTGCTGTCCTTCACATGCCATGCAATTCTTGGGCATGCTGTGTGGCTACCGGCATATGTGGCAGTAGCTATGCAGGGAGCCATGCACGCCCAACAACACTCCATGGCAGGCCACAGCGCACATCAAAGGCAATCATCGAAACCAACGTGCCTTGATGGTGATTTTCACATGCCAAGCCTATCTTGGGCATGCCACGCGGCTATGGGTACATCTGGCAGTAGCTGTGGGGGCACGGAAGCACAAGGCAGGAACCATTATGCACCCAACAGCCCAGGGTGGTAGGCAATGGTGTGCAATAGAGGGGTTGAACCATTTACTTGTTTAAAAATGCCATACCTATTTGGAAACTACTGTGCAGGTACGAACACATGTGTCAGCAACTATGGGGGCATGGCAGTGGTAGGTAGGGAGCCATGGGCACCCAGCAGTACACAGTTACAGGCAGTGGTGTGCGACAGATTGGTTGACCATCTGGACAGACAAGCCATGTACTTGTTTTCAAATACATACCAAGCCTTTGTTAGGCTTTCTTTGCAGGTACGAGCGTAGGAGGCAACAGCTATTGAGGCATAGCGGGATATATTAGGCAACCACGAGGGCCAAGCAGCACGCCTTGGGCGGCGCAACACACACCAAGGGCCAAATCTTCGAAACCGACAAACTGTGAAGGTGTTTTGCACAGGCGATGCCACTCTTGGGCATGCTCTACGGTGACAGATGCATGTGGCAGAAGATGTGGAGGCATTGTAGCGCAAGGCAGGTAGGCAGCCATGCGTGCCCAGTAGCACACAATGGCAAGCAACTGTGTGCAGAAAAGGGGATGACTGTCGGGACGGACACGCCATGTACATGTTTTCACAAGCCACACCTTCCTTGGAAAAGTTGTGCGCCGATGGGCACATGTGGCAATAGAAGTGGGGGCGTGGTAGCACATGGTAGGCATCCACGTGCGCCCAGCAGCCCACGGTGGCAAGTAACGTTATTCGGCAGAAGGGGCGACGTTGTACAACAGAAGGGCTGACCATTCACAAGCACGTGCACCTTCATTGGGCCTGCTATGCTACGATTGACACATGTTACAGCAGCTGTGGGCTCATGGCACGCAAGGCAGGCAGCCATACGCGTCCAGTCGCACGCAATGGCAGGCCTCGACGCACACCAAGGGCCTACTCATCGAAACCCATGTGCCATTTCACTTTTTTTCCCATAACATGGGTATTTTGGGTTTGCCTACCATACCCGCTCATTGTCGGATGCCCCTCTATGCTGACCCCCCTAAAAAAATAAACTTGTCTATTTTTTGAGCTTCAAATATCCAAATCAAATGAAACTTGGTATGAAATTAAGGAAAAATCCAAATATTATTTTCATATAAAAATCATAGTTTTCTGATGAATATTTATTTTTTTATTAATTTGTAAATATTAAAAACATATTAAATTCAAAAAACTATGAAACATCCATTTTAATGTATTTTTCTGAAAACTAAATTTCGGATGTCTTCCAAAGGTTGATAGAATGTTCTGAAAAAATATTGGACCATTCCAACTTATTTTCATATTTTTTAATATTTTATGATTGAAACTTTATGAAAAATATCCAAAAAAATGGAAATGCGGGGTTTAAGTGAAAATGATTGTACTTTGAGTGCCAAATAGCCATTTCAAGGCTTTTCTAACCCAAAGGGATGTCTTGCACAACATGATTTAAAGACCCAAACTATGTTGTGCGGGCATGGCCTTTGCATGTGCAGCAGTCGGTGCCTCATGTGCTGCCAAAGGCCGCAAAGGAGCCTTTGTTGCATGGGCCATAGGGACCACGACAGCACCCAAGTGTGAGCCATGTGTGTGCGGCTAGGTGTATGGTAGACTACAGACGTGGGCACGAAAGTGCAACAATGCGTGCAACCTTGCGCGCGCCATATGCTGAAATGCCCGTGGCATGTGCGACCATGCCAGCCATCATGATTGACGCATGGGAGGCCATGCTAGCGAACTTGCACGTGGTAGTGCAGCCATGGGCAATGCATGAGTGACCACGCAATGCAACCTTGCGCGCGGCGGTGCAGCCATGCCTACAACCTCGTGCGTGGCATTTCCAACAAATCCCGAAACCAAGCGTGGGCCTACAACCTCGTGCGTGGCACATGTAGCCATGCATGCGACCTGGGGGCAGTGTGGAGCAACACACGCAACCTTGCGAGCGGTAGGGCAGCCAGGGGCACAGTATGTGCGGCGTGGAACGTAACCTTGGGCGTGGCTATGCAGCCATCTGCGTGTCATGTGCACATTGCCTACAAACTTTCGCACGGCATGTGCGGTGATACACAAAACCATGTGCGAGGCTTGTGTAGCCGTGGTCGCAACCATGTGCGGCCGTGCCTACCACCTTACGTGCAGTTGAGCACCCTTTCCCGCAGCACGTGTAGGCACACACTTGGGCCATTCAAGAGCACGTTGTCACTGCTTTAGACCTTTCTAAGCAACCACACTGGCACTTCGCACTTTCACAAGTGCTAAGTCAGCCTAACCACTCTCCTTAAGGGACTAGGGAAGAAAAGAAGTGAACACAGGAGTGAGTTTGAGAAGAATGAACTTGTATAGCACTAGAGAACTCTTGAGTACAAGGCTTGAGAACTCACTTGCTTGGTTGAACACTCGTGGTTGGTCCTTGGTGAGTGCCTTTGCCAAATGAGGCAACACCTACCCCAAGTTACAATGGATGGCTAAGATATTTACAAATGTCCTCCATCCAACGGTTGGGGAGGAAACTAGAAGCTTCCCACCACCTTAGTGGAGCTCTAGAAATCTCTCCCAGAATATCCCTTGTGAATATCTTCTACAAATATCTACAATAAAATATCTATTGTTACTACACCT
>NW_024870475.1:102500-110000 GCF_013358625.1 Macadamia integrifolia
CGAGACGCATCACCAGCCCCCAGCCGCTTCCCTCCCGACAATTTCAAGCACTCTTTCACTCTCTTTTCAAAGTCCTTTTCATCTTTCCCTTACGTTACTTGTTCTCTATCGGTCTCTCACCCATATTTAGCCTTGGACGAAATTTACCGCCCAATTGGGGCTGCATTCCCAAACAACCCCCTTCCAAGGGACTTGGGTGCGACAGGGTCCGAACACGACGGGGCTCTCACCCTCTCTGGAACCCCCTACCAGGGGACTTGGGCCCGGTCCACCATTGAGGACGCTTCTACAGACTACAATTTGAACGACAAATCCGCCCGATTCTCAAGTTGGGCTCTTCCTGGTTCGCTCGCCGTTACAAAGGGAATCCTTGTAAGTTTCTTGTCCTCCGCTTATTGATATGCTTAAACTCAGCGGGAAGCCCCGTCTGACCTGGGGTCACAGTCAAAATGCCATCGAATGGCAATCGGGGTCACCAGAGTCCAATGGGAGCAGAACACGCACACGATGTCCGAACAATGGCAAAGTGGCTCGACCCACCACTCATCGTGACACTTTCCACACAAGGAGCCCTTGACTTCGCTCTGCACCACCACCACAAGGGGTAAAGGAGGTCAGGCAACATGACGCGTGATGCCTAGGCAGGCGTGCCCTCAGCCCGATGGCCTAGGGTGCAACTTGCATTCAAAGACTCGATGGTTCATGGGATTCTGTTATTCACACCATGTATCACATTTCTCTACATTCTTCATCGATGCAAGTGCCGAGATATCCGTTTTCGAGAGTCGTTAAGATAAAGATTCAGATCTAGGATGACCACACCACACCAAGGCGTAATGATGCCATGTCCTTTCCGTTGCGAGTTCCTTGGCGCCGACTATGCCGGTGGTTGTGTTTGGGTCAATTGCTATGAAGGATTGCAGGCCAACCTTTTACAAGGGTCAGGAAGGAAGGAGCTCACGCTCCCACGCCCTTTTTGATCGCACAACGCAACATGTTCACGGGTCTCGCTAGGTAGGTATCGACAATGATCCTTCAACAGGTTCACCTATGGAAACCTTTTTACGACTTGTCCTTCCTCTAAATGATAAGGTTCAGTGCACTTCTCGTGACGTCGATGGCGGCAAACCATCCACATCGCAATGATCCGAACACTTCACCAAACCATTCAATCGGTGGGAGTGATGGGCGGTGTGTACAAAGGGCAGGGATGTAGTCAACGCAAGCTGATGACTCGCGCTTACTAGGAATTCCTCGTTGAAGACCAACAATTGCAATGATCTATCCCTATCACGATGAAATTTTCAAAGATTACCCGGGCCCATCGGCCAAGGCTATAGACTCGTTGAATACATCAGTGTAGCGCGTGTGTGGCCATAAACATCTAAGGGCATCACAGACCTGTTATTGCCTCAAACTTTTGTGGCCTAAACGACCATAGTCCCTCTAAGAAGCTGGCCGTGGAGGGTCACCTCCACATAGCTAGTTAGTAGGATGAGGTCTCGTTTGTTAACGGAATTAACCAGACAAATCGCTCCACCAACTAAGAACGGCCATGCACCACCACTTATAGAATCAAGAAAGAGCTCACAGTCTATCAATCCTTACTATGTCTGGACTTGGTAAGTTTCCCCGTGTTGAGTCAAATTAAGCCACAGGCTCCACTCTTGGTGGTGCCCTTCCATCAATTCCTTTAAGTTTCAGCCTTGCTACCATACTCCCCCCGGAACTCAAAAACTTTGATTTCTCATAAGGTGCCGGCGGAGTCCTGAAAGCAACATCCGCCGATCCCTGGTCGGCATCGTTTATGGTTGAGACTAGGATGGTATCTGATCGTCTTCGAGCCCCCAACTTTCATTCTTGATTATTGAAAACATCCTTGGAAAATGCTTTCGTAGTGGTTCGTCTTTCATAAATCCAAGAATTTCACCTCTAACTATGATGTTATCCCATGCTAATGTATCCAAAGCGTAGGCTTTCTTTGAGCACTCTAATTTCTTCAAAGTAATGGCACTGAAGGCATGACCTAGCCAATTAAGGCCAGGAGCACATCACCGACAGAAGGGATGAGATGACCGGTACACACTGTGAGGTAGACCGATCGACCCATCCCAAAGTCCAACTATGAGCTTTTTAACTGCAACAACTTAAATATATGCTATTGGAGCTGGAATTACCGCAACTGCTGGCACCAGACTTGCCCTCCAATGGATCCTCGTTAAGGGATTTAGATTGTACTCATTCCAATTCCCAGACTCAAAGAGCCCGGTATTGTTATTTATTGTCACTACCTCCCCGTGTCAGGATTGGGTAATTTTCGCGCCTACTGCCTTCCTTGGATGTGGTAGCCATTTCTCAGGCTCCCTCTCCAGAATCAAACCCTAATTCTCCATCACCCGTCACCACGATAGTAGGCCACTATCCTACCATCGAAAGTTGATAGGGTGGAAATTTGAATGATGCGTCGTCGGCACAAAGGCCATGCGATCCGTCGAGTTATCATGAATCATCAGAGAAATGGGCAGAGCCCGCGTCAACCTTTTATCTAATAAATGCATCCCTTCCAAAAGTCGGGGTCCGGTGCACATATTAGCTCTAGAATTACTATGGTTATTCGAGTAGTAGATACCATCAGAAAAACTATAATTGATTTAATGAGCTACTCGCAATTTCAGAGTCTGAATTAGTTCATACTTACACATGCATGGCTTAATCTTTGAGACAAGCATATGACTACTGGCAGGATCAACCAGGTAACTTTCCTTCTCGATGCCAAAGACTGCATGAACCACATCCCCAATTGTGCATTGGGTGATGCTGCTCCATACATTAATGGCAGTCTATTGTTCTTGTGCAACTAGCGCAACCAAAGGATTCAAGAGGACACACACACACATCCACCTTGCCCCACAAAATGTCCCACATCCTAGAGCACAAACAGTGCATGTGCACCACTGACAGAAAGAAAGTGGACATATGCATCATATGCCAAGCCACCCCACACCAACCACAAGGGCAGGCAAGAGGGATGAAATGAGAGTGAAGAGCAGCATCTTTCTATCCAACTAGTTAAGCAACACAGGAACAATTTTCATGCTCTTGAAAAAGACACTTTTGGCCCATCGTGACCCATAGGGGTATCTGTGCATAGTGGTTCAATACACAAGCAAAGAGCCCACAACCACAAGAAAAACAATAGCCACTTATGTGCATTGCGTCCACTACCGACACAATCCACCACCAAACCTACTACAATGCAATAAGAATTTGGTAGAAAAAAAATCAATAGCCCCACTAAGCACGAAAATCTCAACAATCAACAGGGGTTGAGGGACTCGAGATCTATCTCCACCTACAATCTTGTAACCTACGTTCTCCAGAGACCCGCATTAATGTCGTATTATAACACTTGCGGCAGGAGCCATGCAAACACCTCCGCACCTAGGCACGAAGCCATGCAAACACCTCGGCACCTAGGTATGACTTAGAAACGCAATTTGCCAAATAGCAAAGGCCACAAGACCGAGTATGAGAAAGCTCTTGCAAGTAACAAACTCACGATAATGCAAATTTTTTAAATGAACAAGGGGACGGGGGAGGGGGGAGGGGGGAAGGGATGTGATTTGTCTCCACTTGCAAGCTTGCGACCTATGTTCATCAGAGACCCACGTTAATGCCGTATTATAACACTTTCGGCAAGTGGCATGCAAACACCTCCGCACCCAGGCGCGACTTAGAAACGTATTTCTCCAAATACCATAAGGCTACAAAACCTAGCATGAGAAAACTATTTCAAGCAACAAACCCACAAGAATGCAATTTTCTTTTTAAAAACAAAAGTGTGGGGGGGGGGAAGGGGGAGGGACTCGTGATCTATCTCCACCTACAAGCTTGCAAACCTATGTTCTCCAGAGACCCACGTTAATGTCGCATTATAACACTTGCAGCAGGAGGCATGCAAACACCTCCGCACCCAGGCGCGACTTAGAAACGCATTTCTCCAAATACCATAAAGGCCACAAAACCGAGTATGAGAAAACTCTTGCAAGCAACAAACCCACGAGAATGCAATTTTCTTTTTAAAAGAAAAAGTGGGGGGGGGGGGGGAGGGGGAGGGACTCGTGATCTGTCTCCACCTGCAAGCTTGCAAACCTATGTTCTCCAGAGACCCACGTTAATTTCGCATTATAACACTTGCGGCATGAGGCATACAAACACCTCCACACCTAGGCACGACTTAGAAATGCATTCTGTCAAATACCAAAGGCCACAAAACCGAGCATGACAAAACTGTTGCAAGCAACATACCAACGAGAATGGAAATTTTTTAAAAAGCAAGGAGGGGGGAGGGACCCATGATCTACCACCACCTGCAAGCTTGCAACCTATGTTCTCCAGAGACCCACGTTAATGTCGTATTATAACACCGGCCGCAAAAAGGCATGAAAGCACCTCCACACCTAGGCACGACTTAGCAATGCACTTCTCCAAATAGCATAGGCCATAAAACCGACCATGGAAAAACCCTTGCAAGCAACAAGCCCACGATAGTGCAATTTAAGGCAACACTTGGGGCATTCAAGAGCATGCACAGGCACACTTGGGTGCACACTTAGGCAACAGTTGTGGGCATGCTTAGGCACAGTTAGCAACACTTGGGCCATTCATTGTGCACATGTAGTCAACACTTGGGGTGTTGTGAGGCTATTCACTGTGTACACGTAGGCACACGTAGTCAACACTTGGGGGCATGCGTAGGCACACACTTGGGCCATTCAAGAGCACTTTGTCACTACTTTAGACCTTTCTAAGCAATTGCGCAGGCACTTAGCACTTCCATTAGCGCTAAGTCAGCCTAAATACCCTCCTTAAGGGACTAGAGAAGAGAAGAAGTGAACATAAGAGTGAGTTTGAGAACAATGAATTTGTATAGCACTAGAGAACTCTTGAGTACAAGGCTTGAGAACTCACTTGCTTGGTTGAACACTCTTGGTTGGTCCTTGGTGAGTGCCTTTGCCAAATGAGGCAACACCTACCCCAAGTTATAATGGATAGCTAAGATATTTACAAATGTCCTCCATCCAACGGTTGGGGAGGAAACTAGAAGCTTCCCACCTCCTTAGCGGAGCTCTAGAAATCTCACCCAGAATATCTCCTATGAATATCTTCTACAAATATCTACAATAAAATATCTATTGTTACTACACCTTTGTAGAAAACTCTAGAACTTGGACCTTACTTAGCGCAACGGCCTAAGTCCATGGGCTTGGTGAGCTAGGCCCGTGGGCCTATATTGGGTAGGTCATAACACTCTCCCCCACCTAAGTCGATGACTCCCTCATCGCAACCTCCTTATGGTACTTTTATTCACGAGTCATCTCAGCATGCCCGTTGTCTCCCATCTCGTCTCGCTCTCTGGTCGCCCCTTCCACTTTACTAAATACTCCACGTAAGGAGATAGATTGTGTCTCTAGATGATTTGATCAGCAACCAAATTAGCCTCCCTCTCGCAAGGAGTAACGCCTATTGGGGTTCTTCTTGTAGTCACATAACTTGAGCCTCCTACAACGTCGTCTGGTTGTCTCTGTTCTGTCGTTTGCATCTTCCTCTTTCTTGCCATGGATGGCTTGCTCCCAAATTCTCCTTGTCTTGCCCTCCTGTCCAAGGGCAGTAAGCACCTAGCCGCTGGATGGTGTTGGAGAACTCCTTTAGTCCTAAGGTTTATCTCGACCCCTCGAGCAACATTACATATGGGGCATTCTTTGGAGTTGATAGCCTTAGGATGCCCTTGGCCCGAGTTCCTTTGCCTCCTCCATCAAGGCAAGGTTGTGTGTGGCTCCTGTATCTACCTTTGCCTGTGTGGGATTCGCATTGATGCACACTTTTGCACACATCAACCCCTTTTGAGAGTTAAGGGCCTTGACCCCTATCTCAGCGCTGGTGGAACCACGCTGCATTGGGGACCCCATGCAAGGTGGCTCTTCCTCTTAGCCCTCTTCCTCTAATAGGGCACTAAGAGCTTTCCTCCTGGGGCAATCCCTAAACCAATGTAGCTCATCACATAGGAATCACTTATCTCTAGGCTTGAACCGTTTCCTCTTATCACGCTTGTGCCTTAGTGCCTCTCCTTTAGACATGTCATGAGCGGTAGTGGCTTCCCTCGCCGCTGTCCTCCTACTCTTCCCATACTTCTACTCTAATACGGGCTTTGATGAGCACCTTTATGTGTGAAATCTAGGGTAGTAAAACATACATTTTACATATTTAGAATGGAGCTACCTTGGGTTTTACTCTCTTTTTGTAGGTTTTATATTTTCAAGGCCTTAAGGATTATCGGACGCTATATCTTCAATTTTACACGTAAAGAGGTCCTATTTCTTTCCATGATTGCGAAGAGGACAAAATTCTAAGCAAGATGGACTTGTTAAATTAAAAGTACACATTCATTTGGTCATCCGTACAAATGATTATTCTTTTCAGGCCAGAAAAAGAATAATGGATCAGAACTGAACCGAGATGTAGAACGAGCCCGTTTGCAATTGTCTCAGAGGTACAAGGAATACTCCAAATGCCAACAAGGATCGATGGACCACATCCTTAAGTGATTGAAGATTTGTTTTTGGTAACAACAACTACCTAGTGTAGTTGGTGAGCTATGGTGTGCAAAATTCCCTTGCTCACCAAGAGCTCTCAAGTTCAAATCTCATGGTTGTTTTTTTAGAGAATTTGTTGAAGATTTCCTGCTTTTCATTCACTTAAAGCACTAAGGTCATGGAAGGGATTTCCACATCAAATTAGAAGCAAAGAAAATCGTAGAGAAGAGAAGAAAAAAAAGGAAAGAGAAAAAAAGGGGAGAAATAAAGATTGTCCAAATCTTCTCTCTCCTCCACATCATCACCCACCAAAAGATTGTCCAAATCACATAAAGCAAGAAGAAAATCGTTCCTTGGAGGGAGAAAAAGAAGAGAAATAAATTAGAAAAAAAAGGAAAGAAAATAAGCAAACAAATTATAAGAAATTTCTCAAAATTTATTTCTCTCTTCTCTCTCCTCCACCTTAGCACTTTTGGTCTCAAAAGATCTCACAACCAATTGTGGGTTTCTCTCTTTTTGGAAAGAGAAATTTGTTACCCTACCTCCCCATTCCCTATACATACAACTCATGTAAGAGGAGGGGAGATAATTCATTCTTCTTCTAGTTTTTTTTAGTTGCTCTCTCTTTCTCTTGCTCTCTCTTTAGTTTTAGTTCTTCTTTATCTTTTCTTCAATCACTTTTGTAATAGTTTTTTTTTTATTTCAATTAATGCAAGCACTCTTTTATTTTTATTTAGCCCTTTTATGTTTATGATTTATGCAATTGAGTTGTAATTTTTTTAAGTTATAGTTCTAGGCTTAGATCTAGGTGACAAGATCACGAGCCGTGGAGCAATTTTTTTTTTTTCAAGTTCAAGCATTGATTCAAGTAAGTAGGATCCTTCAGTAGTCTTCTCTCCCCCCTCTA
>NW_024870475.1:115000-120000 GCF_013358625.1 Macadamia integrifolia
TCCTCATAAGTTTCTTGTCCTCCACTTATTGGTATGTTTAAACTCAGCGGGTAGCCCTGCCTGACCTAGGGTCGCAGTCCAAATGCCATCGAATCAAGAAAGAGCTCTCAGTCTGTCAATCCTTACTATGTCCCAACCTGGTAAGTTTCCCCATGTTGAGTCAAATTAAGCTGCAGGCTCCACTCCTGGTGGTGCCCTTCCCTCAATTCCTTTAAGTTTCTGCCTTACGACCATACTCCCCCTGGAACCCAAAAACTTTGATTTCTCATAAGGTGCGGGCGGAGTCCTGAAAGCAACATCCGCCGATCCTTGGTCGGCATCATTTATGGTTGAGACTAGGATGGTATCTGATCATCTTCGAGCCCCTAACTTTCATTCTTAATTAATAAAAACATCCTTGGAAAATGCTTTCACAGTGGTTCGTCTTTCATAAATCCAAGAATTTCACCTCTGACTATGAAATACGAATGCCCCCGACTGTCCTTATTAATCATTACTCCATCTCGAAGGCCAACGCAATAGGACCGAAATCCTATGATGTTATCCCATGCTAATGTATCCAGAGCGTAGGCTTACTTTGAGCACTCTAATTTCTTCAAAGTAGCGGCATCGGAGGCACGACCCAGCCAATTAAGGCCAGGAGTGCATCGCTGATAGAAGGGACGAGATGATCGGCACACACTGTGAGGCAGACCGATCGACCCATCCCAAAGTCCAACTACGAGCCTTTTAACTGCAACAACTTAAATATATGCTATTGGAGCTGAAATTACCGTGGCTGCTGGCACCAGACTTGCCCTCGAATGGACCCTCGTTAAGGGATTTAGATTGTACTCATTCCAATTACCAGACTCGAAGAGCCTGGTATTGTTATTTATTGTCACTACCCCCCCGTGTCAAGATTGGGCAATTTGCGCGCCTGCTGCCTTCCTTGGATGTGGTAGCCGTTTCTTAGGCTCCCTCTCCGGAATCGAATCCTAATTCTCCGTCACCCGTCACCACCATAGTGAGCCACTATCTTACCATCGAAAGTCGATAGGGAAGAAATTTGAATGATGTGTCGTCGGCACAAAGGCCATGCGATCCGTCGAGTTATCATGAATCATCAGAGCAATGGGCAGAGCCCGCGTTGACCTTTTATCTAATAAATGCATCCCTTCCAAAATTTGGGGTTTGGTGCACGTATTAACTTTAGAATTACTACGGTTATCCGAGTAGTAGATACCATCAGACAAACTATAACTGATTTAATGAGCCATTCGCAATTTCACAGTCTGAATTAGTTCATACTTACACATGCATGGCTTAATCTTTGAGACAAGCATATGACTACTTGTAGGATCAACCAGGTAACTTTCCTTCTCGACGCCAAAGCACTGCATGAACCACATCCCCAATTGTGCATTGGGTGATTCTGCTCCATAAATTAATGGCAGTCTATCGTTCTTGTGCAACGAGGCGCAACCAAAGGATTCAAGAGGACACACACACACATCCACCTTGCCCCACAAAATGTCCTGCATCCTAGAGCACAAATAGTGCACATGCACCACTGACAGAAAGAAAGTGGACATATGCATCGTATGCCAAGCCACCTCACACCAACCACAAGGGCAGGCCAGAGGGATGAAATGAGAGTGAAGGGGCAGCATCTTTCCATCCAACTAGGTAAGCAACATAGGAACAATTTTCATGCTCTTGACAAAGACACTTTTGGCCCATCGCGACCCATAGAGGTATCTGTGCATAGTGGTTCAATACACAAGCAAAGAGCCCACAACCACAAGAAAAATAATAGCCACTCACATGCGTTGCGTCCACTACCGACACAATCCACCACCAAACCTACTACAACGTAATAAGGATGTGGTAGAAGAAAAATCAATAGCCCCACTAAGCACGAAAATCCCAACAATCAACAGGGGTCGAGGGACTCGAGATCTATCTCCACCTACAAGGTTGCAACCTACGTTCTCCAGAGACCCGCATTAATGTCGTATTATAACACTTGCGGTTGGAGCCATGCAAACACCTCCGCACCTAGGCACGACTTAGAAACACGATTCGACAAATAGTAAAGGCCACAAGACCTAGTATGAGAAAGCTCTCGCAAGTAACAAACCCACGATAATGCAAATTTTTTAAATGAACAAGGGGAGGGGGGAAGGGACATGTGATTTGTCTCCACTTGCAAGCTTGCAATCTATGTTCATCAGAGACCCACGTTAATGCCGTATTATAACACTTCCGGTTGGTGGCATGCAAACACCTCCACACCCAGGCGCGACTTAGAAACGCATTTCTCCAAATACCATAAAGGCCATAAAATCGAGCATGAGAAAACTCTTGCTAGCAACAAACCCACGAGAATGCAATTTTCTTTTTAAAAACAAAAGTGGGGGGGACGGAGGGGGTGGGACTCGTGATCTGTTTCCACCTGCAAGCTTGCAAACCTATGTTCTCCTGAGACCCACATTAATGTCGCATTATAACACTTACGGCATGAGGCATGCAAACACCTCTGCACCTAGGCACGACTTAGAAATGCATTCCTCCAAATACCAAAGGCCATAAAACTGAGCATGACAAAACTCTTGCAAGCAACATACCCATGAGAATGGAAATTTTTTTATAAAGCAAGGAGGGGGGAGGGATTCATGATCCAGCACCACCTGCAAGCTTGCAACCTATGTTCTCCAGAGACCCATGTTAATGTCGTATTATAACACTGGCCGTAAAAGGCATGCAAGCACCTCCACACCTAGGCACAACTTAGAAACGCACTTCTCCAAATAGCATAGGCCACAAAACCGACCATGAAAAAAAACCCTTGCAAGCAACAAACCCATGATAGTGCAATTTAAAAAAACAAAAAACAATGGGATGGGGGGGAGGGACCAACCAAATATTTATTGTGCACATTGACTTGACTAATGATTCCATCAAATGTAGACAACACCCCACCCCTTGCACCATGACCTACATATGACAACAAGCCAAAGAGCAAAGAGGGGTGGAAATGCGTGACTAAGACGACGCCCGTAAAAAAGTGGCACTAGCACAACTGCACATGGCAGGAAGCAAAGAATGTCAAACTGCCATGCTGCCTAGTTGGGATTAATCAACGGGGCCATCACGTCATTTCCACATTTTTCACATGCCATGACTCTGTTGGGCATGCTGTACAAAACTAGCAAAAGTGTCAGTAGGCTACGATGAGGGTGTAGGTGCAGTGTGCAAGTAGCCATGCAAACCCACCAGCATGCATCGACCGGCCAAGGTGCAAAACGAGGGGCTAATCATCCGGACCATCATGCCATGTTGCTATCCTTCACATGCCATGTAACTCTTGGGCATGCTGTGTGGCTACCGGTGTATGTGGCAGTAGCTATGCAGGGAGCCATACACGCCCAACAGCACTCCATGGTAGGCCACAGCGCACATCAAAGGCAATCATTGGAACCAACGTGCCTTGATGGTGATTTTCACATGCCAAGCCTATCTTGGGCATGCCATGCAACTATGGGCGCATCTGGCAGTAGCTGTGGGGGCACGGTAGCACAATGCAAGAAACCTTGTGCACCCAACAGCCCAGGGTGGCAGGGAACAGTGTGTGACAAAGGGCTTAACATCGGGACGCATTGGCCATTTACTTATTTTCAAATGCCATGCCTCTCTAGAAACTACTGTGCAGCTACGGACACATATGTCAGCAACTATGGGGGTATGGCAGCGGTAGGTAGGGAGCCATGGGCACCTAGCAGCACATGGTTGTAGGCAGTGGTGTGCGGTAGATGGGCTGACCATCTGGACAGATGAGCCATGTACTTGTTTTCACATACATTCCAATCCTTTGTTGGGCTTTCTTTGTCGCTATGAGCATAGGAGGCAACAGCTGTTGAGGCATAGCAGCATATATTAGGCAACCATGAGGGCCAAGCAACACGCCGTGGTAGGCGCAACGCACACCAAGGGCCAAATCTTCAAAATCGACATACCGTGAAGGTGTTTTGTATAGGCGATGCCACTCTTGGGCATGCTGTACGGCGACAGACACATGTGGCAGAAGATATGGAGGCACTACAGCGCAAGGCAGGTAGCCCTATGCTCTCAGTAGCACACAATGGCAAGCAACTGTGTGCGGCAGAGGGGATGACTGTCGAGACGGACGCACCATGTATATGTTTTCACAAGCCACACCTTCCTTGGAAATGTTGTGCGTCGAAGAGCACATGTGGCAGCAGAAGTGGGGGTGTGGTAGCGCATGGTTGGCATCCATGTGCGCCCAGCAGCCCATGGTGGTAGGCAACGCTGTGCGGCAGAAGGGGGCGGCGTTGTACGACAGAAGGGCTGACCATTCGCAAGCACGTGCACCTTCATTGGGCTTGCTGTGCCATGACTGACACAAATTACAGCAGCTGTGGGCTCATGGCATGCAAGGCAGGTAGCCATACGCGTTTAGCCGCATGCAGTGGCAGGCCTCGGCGCACACCAAGGGCCAATTCATCAAAACCCACATGCCATTTCACTTTTTTTCCCATGCCATGGGTCTTTTGGGTTTGCCTACCATGCCCGCTCATTGTCTGCTGCCCCTCTATGCGGCCCCTCGAAAACCACCTAGGGAGTGGCACCCCCTCCCTCAAGGTAGCTCTTATGCTCTTTGCCCCTTTCCAGAAGGAGACATGACCCCCCCAAAAAAATATACCGGTCTATTTTTTGAGCTTCAAATATTCAAATCAAATGAAACTTGGTGTGAAATTAAGGAAAAATCGAAAGATTATTTTATAAAAAAAGTATAGTTTTCTGATAAATATTTATTTTTTTATTATTTTTTAAATATTAAAAAACATATTAAATTCAAAAAACTATGAAAAATCCATTTTAATGTATTTTTCTAGGAACTAAATTTCCGATGTCTTCCAAAGGTTGATAGAATGTTTTGAAAAAATATTGGACCATTCCAATAGATTTTGATATTTTTTAATATTTTATGATTGAAA
>NW_024870475.1:125000-173801 GCF_013358625.1 Macadamia integrifolia
TGCGTGCGGTTGAGCACCCTTTCCCGCAGCAATGTGCGTTGTTGCCTGCCACCTTACGCGTGGTGTGCACCCTTGCGCCCAGCCATGTGCGTGCAGTAGCTGCACCCTTACGTGAGGTTGCGTGCAACTATGTGTGCGGTATTGCAGCCAGGCCCGTATCCATGTGCGCGGTATTGCAGCCACGCCCGCATCCATGTGCGCAGTAGCCTGCCTCGATGCCAGCAGCCTTGCGTGTGCTAGTGCAAGCGATGCCTACACCTTGTGCGTCCATGCCAGCTGCCTTTCACGCGGTAGTGCAGCCATGCTTGCCACCATACACGCACATTGGGCGGCCCTGCGTGCGGTACTGCCGCCTTGTGCACTACCTTCATATGCACTTAGGCACCCTTAGTGGGGCACGCGTAAGCATTGTCATGGGCACATATATGTGCACACATGCGGCATTCAAGAGCACAATTAGGCTACACTTGGGCTACACTTGGGTTGACGCGTAGACACTTATTCAACACTTGCGGGCATGTATAGGCACATTTAAGGCGACACTTGGGGCATTCAAGAGCATGCATAGGCACACTTGGGTGCACACTTAGGCAACAATTGTGGGCATGCATGGGCACAGTTAGGCAACACTTGGGCCATTCATTGTGCACATGTAGTCAACACTTGGGGTGTTGTGCGGCCATTCACTGTGTACACGTGGGCACGCATAGTAAACACTTGGGGGCAAGCATAGGCACACACTTGGGCCATTCAAGAGCACGTTGTCACTGCTTTAGACCTTTCCAAGCAACCGTACTGGCACTTAGCACTTCTGTTAGCACTAAGTCAGCGTAACCACCCTCCTTAAGGGACTAGGGAAGAGACGAAGTGAACACAAGAGTGAGTTTGAGAAGAATGAACTTGTATAGCACTAGAGAACTCTTGAGTACAAGGCTTGAGAACTCACTTGCTTGGTTGAACACTCTTGGTTGTTCCTTGGTGAGTGCCTTTGCCAAATGAGGCAACACCTACCCCAAGTTAAAATGGATGGCTAAGATATTTACAAATGTCCTCCATCCAACTGTTGGGGAGGAAACTAGAAGCTTCCCACCTCCTTAGCGGAGCTCTAGAAATCTCTCCCAGAATATATCCTGTGAATATCTTCTACAAATATCTACAATAAAATATCTATTATTACTACACCTTTATAGAAAACTCTAGAACTTGGACCTTACTTAGCCCAACAGCTTAAGTCCATGGGCTTGGTGAGCTAGGCCCGTGGGCCTATGTTGAGCAGGTCATGACACTCTCCCCCACCTAAATCTACGACACCCTCATCGTGACCTCCTTGTGGTACTTTTATTCATGAGTCGTCTCAGCATGCCAGTTGTCTCCCATCTTGTCTCGCTCTCTGGTCGCCCCTTCCACTTGACTAAATACTCCACGTAAGGAGATAGTTTGTGTCTCTGGATGATTGGATCAACATCCAAATTAGCCTCCCTCTCGCGAGGAGTAACGCCTATTGGGGTTATTGTTGTAGTCACATAACTTGAGCCTCCTACAACATCATCTGGTTGTCTCCATTCTCTCGTTTGCATCTTCCTCTTTCTTGGCATGGATGGCTTGCTCCCAAATTCTCCTTGTCTTGCCCTCCTGTCCAGGGGTAAGTAAGCACCTAGCCCCTGGATGGTGTTGGAGAACTCCTTTAGTCCCAAGTTTCATCTCGACCCCTTGAGCAACATTACGTATGGGGCATTCTTTAGAGTTGATAGCCTTAGGACACCCTTGGCCAGAGTTCCTTTGCCTCCTTCATCAAGGCAAGGTTGTGTGTGGCTCCTATATTTACCTTTGCCTATGTCGGCTTCCCATTGATGCACACTTTTGCACACATCAACCCCTTTTGAGAGTTAAGGGCCTTGACCCCTATATCGGCCCTGGTGGCACCATGCTACATTGGGGACCCCATGCAAGGTGGCTCTTCCTCTTGGCCCTCTTCCTCCAATAGGGCACTAAGATCTTTCCTCCTGGGGCAATCCCTAAACCAATGTAGCTCATTGCATCGGAATCACTTGTCTCTAGGCTTGAACCGATTCCTCTTATCACGCTTGTGCCTTAGTGCCTCTCCTTTAGACATGTCATGAAAGGGAGTGGCTTCCCTCGCCACTATCCTCCTACCCTTCCTATACTTCTTCTCCAATATGAGCTTCCACCTTATCCAACTCCTTTACATACTTGACCTTTAAAGGTGGCAACCATCTCCTCTTGGTTACTTACTATAGTGTTGAGAGCACCTTGTAAGGACCCCTTGAGCTCCCCCATCTGGCCATCAAGCTCCTCCCCACTTTTCCACATGGCCTTTGAGCTCCTCCCCACTTTGCTCCATGACATTTAGGCACCACTTTACCTCGGCCAATACTTGCTCCCCTCGAGCTAAGAGAGGCCCCATAGCGATGCCAAAGTCGACGGACTTGCCTTCGCTCCTTCATTGCTTACTTGTGTAGGTGTTGATCTCTATTCCACAGTTTTAGCTCGCCTGTCTCCTATCCCACAAGCTTGGCTCCCTCACAATTGAAGCTCTGACCCCACAACTGTCATGGCCTTAGACCTTTCTAAGAGACCGCACCGGCTCTTAGCACTCCCACTAGCATTAAGTCAGCCTAACCACCCTCCATAAGGGACTTGGGAAGAGAAGATGTGAACACAAGAGTGAGTTTGAGAAGAATGAACTTGTATTGCACTAGAGAGCTCTTGAGTACAAGGCCTGAGAACTCACTTGCTCGGTTGAACACTCTTGGTTGGTCCTTGGTGAGTGTCTTTGCTAAATGAGGCAACACCTATTTGTAGGCACCCCAAGTTACAATGGATGGCTAAGATAGTTACAAACATCCTCCATCCAACAGTCGGGGAGGAAACTAGAAGCTTCCCACCTCCTTAGTGGAGAACTCTAGAAATCCCTCCCAAAATACCTCCTATAAATATCTTCTAGAAATATCTACAATAAAATTATCTAGAGTTGCTACACCTTTGTAGAAAACTCTAGAACTAGAACCTTACTTAGCCCAAAGGACTAAGTCCATGGGCCTTTGTTGGGCAGGTCGTGACAACGTGTACACTTAGTGGCACTCAATGTGCACACATAGGCACACTTCACTTGGGCAACACGCATAACCATACTCGGCAACCGTTAGGGCAGTTAACACTTAGGGGCATACCTGGGGCCACGCATGGACAATCCTAGCCTCAGGAGGGTATGGGGGGAAAGAAAAGGGGAAAAAGACGAGGGGACGAATCGATGCGACACGGGGCCAAATCTCAGTGGATCGTGGCAGCAAGGCCACTCTGCCACTTACAATACCCCATCGCATATTTAAGTCATCTGCAAAGGATTCTACCCTTTGCACATGGATGCCGTGTACTTGAGCCTTGAAGGTGGCAACCATCTCCTCTTGGTTACCACGGGCATTTTAGCACATGGCCCGCACAAGGTTGCACGCATTGCTGCACCTTCGTGCCCATGTCTACATTCCACCGTGCATATAGCTGCACACACATGGCTCACACATGGGTGCTGCCATGGTCCCCATGGCCCATGCAATAGAGGCTCCTTTGCGGCCTTCGGCTGCACACGAGGCACCGACTGCTGTACACGCCAAGGCCGTGCCCGCACAACATAGTTTGGGTCATTAAATCATGTTGCGCAAAACATCCCTTTGGGTTAGAAAAGCCTTGTAATTGGCTATTTGGCACCCAAAGTACAATCATTTTCACTTAAACCCCGCATTTCCATTTATTTGGGTATTTTTCATAATGTTTCAATCAAAAAATTTAAAAAAATATCAAAATACACTGGAATTGTCTAATATTTTTTCAGAACATTCTATCAACCTTTGGAAGACATCCAAAATTTAGTTTTCAGAAAAATACATTAAAATGGATTTTTCATAGTTTTTTAAATTTAATATGTTTTTTAGTATTAAAAAATTAATAAAAAAATAAATATCTATCAGAAAACTATGATTTTTATATGAAAAGAATCTTTGGATTTTTCCTTAATTTCACACCAAGTTTCATTTGATTTGGATATTTGAAGCTCAAAATATAGACCTGTATATTTGGGGGGGGGTCATGTCTCCTTCTAGAAAGGGGCAAAGAGCATAAGAGGTACCTTGAGGGAGGGGGGTGCCACTCCCCGGGTGGTTTTTGATGGGCTGCATAGAGGGTCAGCAGACAATAAGCGGGCATGGTAGGCAAACCCAAAAGACCCATGGCATGGGAAAAAAAGTGAAATGGCATGTGAGTTTCGATGAGTTGGCCCTTGGTGTGCGCCGAGGCCTGCCACTACATGCGGTTGGACGCGTATGGCTGCCTACCTTACGTGCCATGAGCCCATAGCTGCTGTAATGTGTGCCAGTCATGGAACAGCATGCCCAACGAAGGTGCACGTGCTTATGAATAGTCAGCCCTTCTATCATACAAAGCCTCCCCCTTCTGCCGCACAGAGTTGCCTGCCATCGTGGGCTGCTGGGTGCACATGGATGCCTACCATGCGCTACCACGCACCCACTTCTACTACCACATGTGCCCATCGATGCACCACATTTCCAAGGAAGGTGTGGCTTGTGAAAACATGTACATGGCGCGTCCGTCCCGATAGTCATCCCCTTTGCCGCACACAGTTGCTTGCCATTGTGTGCTACTGGGCGCACATGGCTGCCTGCCTTGCACTGCAGTGCCTCTACATCTTCCACCACATACGTCTGTCGCTATACAGCATGCCCAAGAGTGGCATCCCCTATGCAAAACACCTTCACAGTATGTCAAATTCGAAGATTTGGCCCTTAGTGTGCGTTGCGCCTGCCACGGCATGCTGCTTTGCCCTCGTGGTTGCCTAATATATACCACTATGCCTCGACAGCTATTTCCTCCTATGCTTGTAGCTACAAATAAAGCCCAACAAAGGCTTGGAATGTATGTGAAAACAAGTACATGGTTCATCTGTTTAGATGGTCAGCCCATCTGCCGCACACCACTGCCTACAACCGTGTGCTGCTGGGTGCCCATGGCTCCCTACCTACTGCTGCCATGCCCCCATAGTTGCTGACACATGTGTCCATAGCTGTACAGTAGTTTCTAGAGAGGCATGGCATTTGAAAACAAGTAAATGGCCAATGCGTCCCGATGTTCAGCCCCTCTACCGCACACCGTTGCTTGCCACCCTGGGCTGTTGGGTGTGCAAGGGTTCCTGCCTTATGCTACCAAGCCCCCACAGCTACTGCCAGATGCCCCCGTAGCTGCATGGCATGCCCAAGATAGGCTAGGCATGTGAAAATCACCATCAAGCCACGTTGGTTCTGATGATTGCCTTTGATGTGCGCTATGGCTTGCCATGGAGTGCTGCTGGGCCTACGTGGCTCCCTACATAGCTGCTACCACATACGTCGGTAGCCACATAGCATGCCCAAGAGTTGCATGGCATGTGAAGGACAGCAACATGGCATGATGGTCCGGATGATTAGCCCCTTGTTTTGCACCTTGGCCAGCCAATGCATGCTGGTGGGTTTGCATGGCTGCCTGCACACTGCACCTACACCCTCATCGCAGCTTACTGCCACTTTTTCTAGTTTTTGTACAGTATGCCCAAGGGAGTCATGGCATGTGAAAAACATGAAAATGACGTGTTGGCCCCATTGATTAATCCCATCTAGGCACCGTGGCAGTTTGACGTGCTTTGGTTCCTGCCATGTGTTGTTGTGCTAGTGCCACTTTTTGTGAGCGTGGTCATAGTCACGTATTTCCACCCCTCTTTGCTCTTTGGCATGTCATCATATGTAGGTCATGGTGCAAGGGGTGGGGTGTTGTCTACATTTGACGGAATCATTGGTCAAGTCAATATGCACAATAAATATTTGGTTGGTCCCTCCCCCCCATCCCATTGTTTTTTGTTTTTTTAAATTGCACCATCGTGGGTTTGCTGCTTGCAAGGATTTTTTCATGGTCGGTTTTGTGGCCTATGCTATTTGAAGAAGTGCGTTTCTAAGTCGTGCCTAGGTTTGGAGGTGCTTACATGCCTTTTTGCGGCAAGTGTTATAATACGACATTAACGTGGGTCTCTGGAGAACATAGGTTGCAAGCTTGCAGGTGGTGGTAGATCATGAGTCCCTCCCCCCTCCTTGCTTTTTAAAAAAATTTCCATTCTCGTGGGTATGTTGCTTGCAAGAGTTTTTTCAAGCTCGGTTTTGTGGCCTTTGGTATTTGGAGGAATGCATTTCTAAGTCGTGCCTAGGTGCGGTGGTGTTTGCATGCCTCATGCCGCAAGTGTTATAATGCAAAATTAACATGGGTCTCTGGAGAACATAGGTTTGCAAGCTTGCAGGTGGAGACAGATCACGAGTCCCTCCCCCTCCCCCTCCCCCCCCCCACTTTTGTTTTTAAAAAGAAAATTGCATTCTCATGGGTTTGTTGCTTGCAAGAGTTTTCTCATGCTCGGTTTTGTGGCATTTTTGGTATTTGGAGAAATGCGTTTATAAGTCGCGCCGAGGTGCGGAGGTGTTTGCATGCCTCCTGCCGCAAGTGTTATAATGCGACATTAATGTGGGTCTCTGGAGAACATAGGTTTGCAAGCTTATAGGTAGAGACAGATCATGAGTCCCTCCCCCTCCCCCCCCCCCACACTTTTGTTTTTAAAAGGAAAATTGCATTCTTGTGGGTTTGTTGCTTGCAAGAGTTTTCTCATGTTCGGTTTTGTGGCCTTATGGTATTTGGAGAAATGCGTTTTTAAGTCATGCCTAGGTGCAAAGGTGTTTGCATGCCACCTGCCGGAAGTGTTATAATACCGCATTAATGTGGGTCTCTGATGAACATAGGTTGCAAGCTTGCCAGTGGAGAAAAATCACATGTCCCTTCCCCCCTCCACTTGTTCATTTAAGAAATTTGCATTCTCGTGGGTTTGTTGCTTGCAAGAGCTTTCTCATACTCGGTCTTATGGCCTTTGCTATTTGGTGAATCGCGTTTCTAAGTTGTGCCTAGGTGCAGAGGTGTTTGCATGGCTCCTACCGCAAGTGTTATAATACGACATTAATACGGGTCTCTGGAGAACGTAGGTTGCAAGCTTGTAGGTGGTGATAGATCTCGAGTCCCTCGACCCCTGTAGATTGTTGAGATTTTCGTGTTTAGCAGGGCTATTGATTTTTCTTCTACCAAATCCTTATTACGTTGTAGTAGGTTTGGTGCTGGATTGTGTCGGTAGTGGACAAAATGCACGTGAGTGGCACATTCCTGTGTTGCTTACCTAGTTGGATGGAAAGATGTTGCCCCTTCACTCTCATTTCATCCCTCTTGCCTGCCCTTGTGGTTGGTGTGAGGTGGCTTGGCATACGATGCATATGTCCACTTTCTTTGTGTCAGTGGTGCACGTGCACTATTTGTGCTCTAGGATGCGGGACATTTTGTGTGGCAAGGTGGATGTGTGTGTGTGTCCTCTTGAATCCTTTGGTTGTGCCTCGTTACACAAGAACGATAAGCTGCCATAAATGTATGGAGCAACATCACCCAATGCACAATTGGGGATGTGGCTCATACAGTGCTTTGGCGTTGAGAAGGAAAGTTACCTGGTTGATCCTGCCAGTAGTCATATGCTTGTCCCAAAGATTAAGCCATGCATGTGTAAAAATGAACTAATTCAGACTGTGAAACTGCGAATGGCTCATTAAATCAGTTATAGATTGTTTGATGGTATCTGCTACTCAGATAATCGTAGTAATTCTAGAGCTAATATGTGCACCGAACCCCAAATTTTGGAAGGGATGCATTTATTAAATAAAAGGTCAACACGGGATCTGCCCGTTGCTCTGATGATTCATGATAACTCGACGGATGCATTGCCTTTGTGCCGATGACGCATTATTCAAATTTTTGCCCTATCAACTTTCGATGGTAGGATAGTGGCCTACTATGGTGGTGACGGGTGACAGATAATTAGGGTTCGATTCCAGAGAGAGAGCCTGAGAAACAGCTACCACATCCAAAGAAGGCAGCAGGCACGTAAATTACCCAATCCTGACACGGGGAGGTAGTGACAATAAATAACAATACCGGGCTCTTCGAGTCTGGTAATTGGAATGAGTACAATCTAAAACCCTTAACGAGGATCCATTGACGTGCAAGTCTAGTGCCAGCAGCCACAGTAATTCCAGCTCCAATAGCGTATATTTAAGTTGTTGCAGTTAAAAAGCTCATAGTTGGACTTTGGGATGGGTCGATTGGTCCACCTCACAGTGTGTATCAGTCGTCTCGTCCCTTTTGTCGGTGATGCGCTCCTGGCCTTAATTGGCCAGATCGTGCCTCCGACGCCATTACTTTGAAGAAATTAGAGTGCTCAAAGCAAGCCTACTGCCACAGACAGCCCACTGAAGGCCCACAGGCCAAGCCCATTAAGCCCATGGACTTAGGCCATTGGGATTAGTAAGGCCCAGTTTCTAGAGATTTCTACCAAAGTGTGGAACTTTAGATATTTTATAAGGAAATATTATGTAGGGAGGTTTCTAGAGTTCTCCACTAAAGAGGTGGGAAGCTTCTAGTTTCCACCCCAATCGTTGGATGTAAGATACATGTACATATCTTAGCCATTCATTGTAACTAAGAGTGACTGTAAATAGAGGTGCCCTCATTTAGCCAAGGCACCAAGTAAATGAGTTCTCAAGCCTTGTACTTAAGAGTTCTTTAGTGCAATACAAGTTCATTCTTCCCAAACTCACTCTTGTGTTCACTTCTTCTCTTCCCAAGTCCCTTAAGGAGTGTGGTTAGGCTGACTTAGTGATAGTGGGAGTACTAAGTGCAGGTGCGGTTGCTTAGAAAGGTCTAAGGCCGTGACAGTTGTGGTATCAGAGCTTCGGTTGCAAGGAAACCAAACTTATGGGATATGCATTACGTCTAACCTTTCATGTGATACCCTACTTTTTAAACCCGGTCTAATTACACGGTTGACCTGATTTAACCATGCAGGACCCGAACCAAAGAGGGTTAAGGCAGGTTCCTTATGAACCATGATGGCAAAGGTGACTTTGAACATCTATTGGCCAGACAAGTCCGAGTCAAGGCCAGAGGAGACGGTTGTACCCAAGCCATGTACATGCACATATCATAAGGCCATGTATGGATAAAGCTGGTATGTAGCCGTATCCTAAAGCGCATATGTATAATATACCTTATGCCATGAGTGAGACTCATGCCGAGAGTCAAATTCCATCAAAATCCCACTTGTTGGCCAATTTTTTACCCTCAGGTGGGCGGTCACAGGTGGGCGCATCCGCCCACCTGAGTGACCCACCCATGTGCTACTAATGATTTTAAGAATGTATAAATAGCATTATTTGTGTTTTTCAATATCTCATTTATTACACGGAAGGTTGGTGAGAAGATTTAAGAGGAGAGAGAAGAGAAGGGAGAAAAGAGAACAAAGAAGAAGAAAGGGGAAGGAAGAGGAAGAATAAATGGATTTAAGCGGCGCCAAGGTTTGATCTTCCCATTCCGACGTCGGAAGAGTGATCTCCAACACGAGATCTACATTTAGAGGTGAGCGAATGCTATATTCCTTAAACTTTCACCATACCCAAGTAAAACCCTTGATTTAGGTAGAGTTTCTTGAGGTCTTGTAAATCCCCCTTGAGATGATGAATCTAAGGTTTAATAGATGGTCTATGAGTTGATTTTGAAGGATTTGAAGAAGTGTTTACAAGGTTGGAGAAGCATTGGTGATTCGAAGTGATTTTGGGGTTTTTGAAAGAGTTATTGAGCAAATAAGGTAAGATGACTTCCATTCCTTAAATCTAACCTAGATCTAGGTTAGAATCATCTTATGAGACCTTGAATGTGTGGAAAATAGGATTGGAAAAGCCCCATTTGATTCCCCAAAGGTTGGGAAAAATTTTGGGGAAAAAGGCAGTTTTTCGCTCGCTCAGGTGGGCTGAGACAGGTGGGCCAAACGGCTTGCCTGAGGGCACCGCCTAAGAGGGCAGGCCCTCGGGGCCAACCGGCGGGCCCCTACCGATGGGCCGATCGGTGGGCCGATCGACGGGCTGACCTGGCCACCGGTCCTAGTCGACCCTCGGCCTCCATCGGTCATGACCAGTGGGTCAGGACCGGTGGGCCAACCCACCCACCTGTGAAGACTGGTGGGTTGTGACAGGTGGGCTGTCCGACCCACCCAAGAGGCTCCCAACGTGATTTTTTCGTTCGAATGCCAAAATGGACGTGCGACCTTCTTTTAGGATTCTAAACATGATTTTGTGTATCAAATCTTGTTATTTTTTACCCCAAAGTGGTAAAATGCTAACCCCATTCACTTGTGATAGGTTCACTAAAATTTACCTTTCTCGTGCCGGATCTCATCCGTACCGGGCGTGAGTCTTTGTACACTACAAGTAAGTGGGGAGAGGATGTTTGGCCTTATTTTAAGGCTTGTTGATATTCATTCAAATGTATCTATACTAGCCATGTCATCATGCAAATTATATGTAGTTTAACCATCCTCATATTATTATGACATGTGTGTTGTGTTTACTTTCTCAATATCAAATGATGATGTGCTTATGTGATGAATGATGGGATCATTGTGCATGATGCATTATTAGACTAGATGTCGTAGTCGGCTTGGAAATGAGTTCATTGGTGGCCTGTGGAATGGGACGCGGTGGCACTATGTAATCGTACTATGTCATATAGGAGCATGCGGTTTAAGATTGTCATCTTCCAATGCTACGACCCTTCCCAACAGGGGTTGAGGTGTTGGGTTACCATTTGGGGGGAAGCAGTGGTCACGGTTGTCGGGTCACTGTGGCAGTTAGACATATGCCCGGTGGGTCATTAGGACAGTCGGCAACCTCGGTGGTATATTCAAGAGGGCCAATCATACTGCTTTTAAATTGCTGGAGTCAGCACCTTTATTTTATGTCATTTACTTTTATATTGAGAGCCGGTAGTCGGCATGCCTTAATTTTCCTAGTACCCACGGTGAGCCTTCTCCGACAGCCCTATGGGCGTATCGCGGGATGGAGTTTGTTACTCGTACCTGGAGTATACGCACAGTGTGGTTGTAGTAGCACTAAACCAAAGACTTAGTAATGTTGTTTAGGTGGATGTGATTTAAAATAAATTGCATAGCATATAGTGCATATGGTTGTGATTGTTGTGTGGACTATTGTGTGGTCCTTCTTTTCACTTACTGAGCTAGTGAGCTCATCCCACGTGTACACCTCTTTTAGATGATTTTGCAGGTCACCAGCCTGAAGATCAAGGGTTTGGCCCCACAGTTGAATTCCCTGAAGAGGATTGGTGGGTCCCCGAGGACTATGAGCACGGCACGGATTACACGTGCGAGGGCTGTGCTGTGGGACCACAACAGTGACTCCATACAGGGTTACTGCTTTATTCTTTTGATGATCCCTTTTGTGTACTTGATACGTGAATTGTTATTCTTTTTGTGTAACTATCATGCCTGTGGGCCCACATGTATTTATCTATGTACTATAATTTGGGTATCAAGTATATTGGGGATATTTACAGGTAAATTAAGTCTTCCGCTGAACTGGTGAACATTATATTAGTTGTGTGTATGTTGTGGTTGGGTACTGTATCAGATGATCCTGGCAGGTTTGGGTTTACCGGAGTTAACCCTGTCACCTGTCCGGTTCTGTGTGAACGGGGTGTGACAACGGTGGTATCAGAGCGTGATGCTCTATTCACTCACAGCATACCATATAGACCCCACAAAATTTATAATAGGAAATGGGATTGGGCAAATGAAAAAACTTTAAAGAGTTAAAAAAAAAAATGGTTGCATTTAGTTATTGTATTCATGGCGTGCATGAGATAAATACATGTGATAGACAACATATACAAATAAATACAAGATTTTCAAAAATTTTCACACACAGACACCTGATAGACAACATATACATATATCACTGAGCATAAATAACCAATGACACCACAACTAAACTACGATAAGTTATCAAACACACAAAACTAGCACAGGCCACCAACAAAATATACCACCCCACAAGTAAGTCCAATTACAGAGAAAGTACAAAGAATGAGAAAAGAAAGAAATGTATAATAAGATTAACAACATGGAAATAAGTGAGAAGCTGGTGTAGACAGGCGAGCTAAGTCCTCAGAGATCCTCGTCATCGTCCAATACTATTACTCCATCCCTCCGAGGTCTCGAGCTAACATTGAGTCAACGGTCGTTGTAGTCAAATCTTGAGTTCACCAGCTGTACATCCCTCTGAAGTCGGGAAAAATCTGCTGAAATGGCATTGGCCGTTGTATCCAAGTCCTCGACCAATCTGAGGAAGGAACTCTCTAAGGTAGCCTACCTCTCTAGGATGTTTTTCTCTCTAGAAGCACTCTCATCCAGTCTTCTTAGCAGCTGATCTTGCCCGTCTTTCAAGTCCCTCATAGCAGACATCATGCCCTCAAAATCATATGCGCCACTCTCAGGTGGTGGGGCTCTATGCTGTGGGCCTGCAGCCCTCGTGAAGCCAGGATTAGCAACTCTCGAGTCAAGAGGCTCCTCCTCGCACTAAGGAATATAATCCTCATCCTCCTCACTGGCCTCCTCCTCCATGGGAACATCCTCCCTATGGGCATTCCTCCTATCCCTGCCTCTTTGAGCTCCTACTCTCTGAGGTACATCCATGAGAGTGTGGAGACCCATCCTCAATAGATTTCCCCTATCAAAGTTATTTGCTGGAGTCTTCCCCTCCTCACTACTCAGGTCCACCCTAAAGAACTCAAAGATCCTAGTGAGGATCCTACCATATGGAAACCCTCCGTTCTCGGGGTGTGAGGTATGGTGCTCCATAGTCTTGAGGATGACGTAAGGCAAGCATAAGTGCTCGGCACCTCCCTCTAAGGCCTTATAAATGCAGAAGGCTAAGTAGGCTGCCATGAAGCCTACCTAGTTCTGGTGACCCCCTCTGGGGAGCAAATTGAACTGGACCAAATGGGCAAACACATGAACCTCTGGGTAAAATGACATCTCGGAATCCAGACGCTCCCTACTGCCACAGATGGTCTCGTAGATATGGTCCTGCATCTCCAAACTCAAGGATGGGCCCACGGACTTACTCCTTGGAGGACTGTAGAAATGCTGCCCAACCGAAGAGATACCCAAAATGCTAGCCAGGGTGTCCACAATCAGGTGAATGTCCACCCCCTTCACCATGCTAGTTATCGCATACTCTCCATACTGGTAAGAGACCTCCAAGTTGCAGTAGAATCTATGAACTAGTTGCTCATAGCACGAACGGTCTATGTTGAGGATAGACTGCCAACCCAGTGTGGTGAACCTCTCATAAAGCTCAACCTTGTGGAATTCGCTGACTACCACAGTCTTCTCCATCATCACAGACCTCTTTAGGAAGGTCTGCCAGTTGGTTGCTACCTCTGAACTTCGGAAGAGTCCCTCATCATAATCTGAAGGATCGATAGGGGCCTGTTCGGGTCACCTTGGGTGAGGGGCTGGGGAACTAGTCCCTGCACTCTTCCATTTGGAAGTGGTGGTCTTATGCCGAGTGGAAGAGGATGCGGGTTCTTTGCCCTTGTGAGAAGACATCCTGGCAAGAAAAGAGGAGAAAGAATGATAAGTAAGGATGAGGAATAACAAAGGAAACAAATAGATGGGTGAGCAAGTACAATACATAATGTGGATTATGATAGAAAGAGAAGTGGATAAATCATGGAGAAATGAATAGGAGGAAGCCCCAAAACATGATATCCACTAGCACATTACAAAATAGAAATGTAACAAAAGGCATATAAAGCATGGCAAGTGAGGAATGATAGAAAAACCCCAATTCTCAATGTGCAAGTTCAATCTAAGAAACATGAAAAGTCTCACAATAGAGTAAAGCTTGAAGCTTACATGTCTATGAATAAAATGCCATCGTTATACAATCTAGAATATGCCAAGACATCTTCTATAATGACATTGAGGTGCAAGGAATCCACAAGTATGAAGTGGTGGAAAGAGAATCAAAGAAACCCAACACAAAAGAGATGGATTTTCATGGAGAGAGATGGGATTTCAAGCATACATGACTTTCCATGATCTCTCCAACATTTTAAGTGCAAACCAAGCATAAGGAAACTCATTTGAGTCGTTAGTTGGGGAGAAAAGGGTAGAGATAGAAGAAAGCCCCAAATTAGAGAAGGTTAGGGCACGGTTGGGTTTTCTCTCATAAATTGAGAAGTACAGCCTAAAACTAGAAATAAATCACAAAGAAAACATCACATTCTCATGGAATCATTGTTCTATGGAAAGAAACACGGAAAAAAAATCAAGATTGAGGACTACACATGGATTCTACCCCCAAAGTACACGTTCTAAGAAGAAAAAGGGGAAAGAGACTTACTTGAGAGTAGAGGAGTTGAATCTTCCCAAAATCAGCAGGATCATTGAGTGAGATCGCGAGTGGAAGCATCAAGGAACTCTCAAAAATCACCTAAGAGAGAGAGGGGGGAAGAAATGGGAGAAAAACATATGAAACAGGGCTTAAAAGCCCTGTTCATGTTCCGCCTCGGGTCAGACCAGCGGGCCGACCCGAGTTGCCCGCCGGTGGCAGCCCGCCAGTTGGGAGAAAACTTGAAAAAAAAAGGGGTGGGGGTACTATTATTATTATTATTATAATAATAATATACCTATGAAAAAAAAAAAAGGGGAGGGTGTGTGGCTAGCACCATATTGTCGAGTGGGACCACCGTACTACTTGTTGAAGCACTAGCACTGTATTTTCGGGATTAAGCTATGGCTAGTTGCACATACACTATAATACCCTATGTGTTGGCATATGATTATGTGCCGATATATATTCTAGGGTGCTTAACCAATGTTGTGTATGGTATGTTCCAGGTGCAAGGATACGATGGTACGTACTAGATCCGGTAGCAATGCACGAGGTACCTTCCGTGGTCCTCATTCGGTCGGTCGACCACCGAATCCTAGAAGGTCCCGCTCTGTGGGGCAAACCCCACTCCCACAACCTCCAAAAACCTTTGGTCAGGGTCTGGCACAAGGGGACCCACCTGTGACTACATTTTTGGACCCCCCACTGGTCATCACTCCGGGTGATGTTGCTACCATAATTCAGCAGTCACAACAGGCTTTCCGGCAACAAATGCTTCAGCAGCAGCAAGCATTTATGGCTGTTATACAGCAACAGTTAGACCTTTCTCAAATAGGTCAACCTCCCTGGATACTTATTCCATAGGACCCACCTGTAGGGTCTGATACGGGGCCACAAGTGGGAGGTACACCTCCAATTCCGCCTTTTAGCGTTCCTCCGTATGTGGTGCCCCCTCCATACCCTTACTATCCGGCGTATGCACCCAATTACCCGACGATGAATAATACGTCAAGGGTAGTGGAGTCATTCAAGAGGAACTTGCCACCTGTATTCTCTAAGGTGGGAAGTGATCATCTAGAGCTGGACCAGTGAATCCAAGAGCTGGAGAAGATATTTGAGGTGATTGAGTGCACTGAGGCACAGAAACTTATATGTGCAGGGATGTAACTCAAGAAGGAGGCCAACTCTTGGTGGCAAGCCTCTAAGCCCATATTGTTGGCCGCACATCTGGAACCCACCTGGGAACAGTTCAAGGAGTTGTTCTTAGCCAATCATTACCCACGTAGCTTCAGAGACCGTAAAGAGACATAATTTATGGCCTTAACTCAAGGGAGTAAGACTATCCTTGAGTATCAGCAGCAGTTTGAAAGCTTGTTCCATTTTCCCCTAGGCATATGAGGACAGCTGAAGAAAAGGCTGCAAGATTTCTGAAGGGCTTAAAGGCATCCATTGGGTCAGTACTTGAGGTCTTAGATTTGACAAACTATGGCCAGATTATGCAGAAAGCTAAGACCATAGAAGATAAGCAGAAGGGAGAACAATCCCTCACACCTGGTTTGTGGAAGAGAACAAACCCATTTTCGGACATGGGCAACTCCTCCAAGGTATATCATGGGTCGTATAGTTCTGGGCCTACATATAGACAGCCCTATAGGCCATCTGGCTACCCTCCTCGACCAGCTGGTGGTTCAGGCTCCACATCTTTCCACCCAAACACTAGTATGGCGCCTACAGTCCCAAGGCCGCCCCTACCTCCACCTACAGTGGTTCAAGTGCAGAGGGGCCCCGCCCCAGTTTCAGCATCATAGATCCGTTGCTTTAATTGCCATTCCTATGGGCACTATGCTAAAGACTGTCGGGTCAGACCAGCCTTACCCTCCAGTCAGCCCTTTGCATACCGACCTCCCTTAACTCGGGGAAATCAACCGCAGGGAAGGATGTATGCCCTATCAGCTGAGGAAGCTGAGGCCAGCACGGAAGTGGTAGCAGGTACATTTTAAATTTAATAATTTCCTTATGTTAAATATTGATGACTTGCTGTACTTATATGTGTTGTTACACTAGGTGTCCTACCTATATCGGGGATACCAGCCTATGTCTTATTTGATTCAGGAGCTACACATTCATTCATATCTAAGAGATTTGCTGAGAAACTGGGTATGTCACCCAGGACACTAGATCATGGGATGGTTGTTAGTATGCCTACTGGTAAAGTTACACAGTTGAAGGAGGTGTATGGGCCGTGCCCAGTGGAAATCAATGGGAAGAAATTGGATGCACAACTCATTAAATTCAATATGCAGAATTTTGATGTTATACTGGGCATGGATTGGTTATCGGCGCATCGAGCTAATGTGATGTGTGCTGAAAAATTAATTAGGGTGACAGATGATGAAGGAAAAGAATTGGTATACTGAGCAGATAAAATGAAACGGGCAAGAAAGGTCCTCGTCTCTGCCCTTCAAGCGGTAAAATTGTTGGAAAGTGGATGTCAGGGTTACTTAGCATCGGTACTTGATGTTGATGCAAGGGTTACACCTCTAGAAGAGGTAAAGGTGGTTAAAGAATTTCTCGACGTCTTTTCAGATGATCTGATGCATTTACCGCCTAATAGAGAGTTGGAGTTTGCCATAGACTTGTTTCCTGGAGCAGCTCCATTGTCTAAAGCTCCATACAGGATGGCACCAGCCGAATTGAAGGAGTTGCAGATGCAGTTGCAAGAACTGTTGGAGAAGGGGTTTATTCGCCCAAGTGTTTCACCTTGAGGTGCCCCAGTATTGTTTGTCAAGAAGAAGGATGGCAGCCTGCGTATGTGCATTGATTATCGGGAATTGAATAAGCTAACCATTAAGAACTGGTATCCATTGCCACGCATTGATGATTTGTTTGACCAACTGCAGGGTGCAAGGGTATTTTCAAAGATAGACCTTAGATCAGGCTATTATCAGCTCAAGATAAAGAGCGGCGACATACCCAAGACAGCATTCAGGACTCGGTATGGTCACTATGAGTTCCTAGTGTTATCTTTTGGGTTAACCAATGCACCGGCAGCATTCATGGATTTAATGAATCGAGTATTTCACGATGTCCTCGACAAATAGGTAATTATTTTTATTGATGAAATCTTGATCTACTCTAAGACAGAAGAGGAGCACACTCAATGTTTAAGAATGGTGTTACAGAGGTTGAGAGAACAACAATTGTTTGCCAAATACAGCAAATGTGAATTTTGGCTTGAGCAAGTTGGATTCCTGGGATACGTAGTGTCTGAGGCCGGAATCGAGGTGGATCCTGATAAGGTGAAAGCAGTAGTAGAATGGGAAAGCCCTAAGAATGTCACTGAAATTAGAAGTTTCTTAGGTTTGGTGGGGTACTACTGGCGCTTCATTGAGAATTTTGCTCGGATCTCAGCACCAATGACTAAGTTAACAAAAAAGGATGTGAAATTTGAATGGGTAGAGGAATGTGAGAAGAGTTTTCAGGAATTGAAGAAAAGATTGGTGTCGGCCCCTATGTTGACCATCCCCGAAGGCACAAGTGGAATGACAGTCTATACTGACACTTCTAAGGTGGGGTTGTTTCTCATGCAACACGGTAAGGTGATAGCCAACAACTAAAGGAATATGAGAAGAACTACCCCACTCATGACTTGGAAATAGCCACAGTCATTTTTTCCCTAAAGATTTGGCGACATTATTTGTATGGGGAGAAGTGCGAGATATACAGTGATCACAAAAGCCTTAAGTACTTTTTCACCCAGAAAGATTGGAACATGAGGCAGAGGAGATGGCTTGAGCTAATGAAGGATTATGACTGCGACATCCAGTATCATCCCGGTAAGGCTAATGTAGTGGCAGATGTGTTGAGTTGGAAGGCACAGACTGTGTCACTCTTATACTTAGCAGTCAGCCCACCACTCGTATAAGAAGCGATGCTAATGGATGAAACCCTTTTATATGAAGGAGCAACCTTAGAGCTTGAACATCAACTAGAAAACCTTAAATGGTTGACTGTATCACTGGCGGATCTATAGGTGCATCCGTCTATTAGGCAAGAGGTGATAATGAAACAACCTTTGGATCCTGAATTGCAGCGGATCAGAGTTAAGATTCAAGATCAGGCAATGAATGACCCTGATTTTGTTTTAGCCAGCGATGGGGCATTATTGTTTTGAGGAAGATTGTGTGTGCCCGATGATTTGGATATGCAAGACAAGATAGTGCAGGAAGCACACAGCTCCGAGTACTCACTCCACCCAGGAAGTACAAAGATGCATAAAGACCTTAAACAAAATTACTGGTGGCCTAGCATGAGAATCACAATAGCCCTGTATATGGCGACTTATCTTACATGTCAAAAGGTAAAAGCTGAGAGGCATCGACCTTATGGTACTCTTCAACCACTCCTAGTACCAGACTGGAAGTGGGATAGGATTACAATGGATTTCGTCACCAGACTACCATGCACACCTAAGGGGATGGATGCGATATGGGTGATAGTTGATCGGCTTACTAAGACTGCTCCTTTCATTCCCATCATGACCAAGTTCTCTATGGTCAAGTTAGCACAACTTTATATGGATAACATAGTGCGCTTGCATGGAGTGCCAGTGAGCATTGTGTCAGATAGGGACCCAAGGTTCACTTCCAGATTTTAGAAAAGCTTCCAACATACCTTGGGATCACAATTGAATTTGAGTACTGCTTTCCACCCACAGACTGATGGTCAGTCAGAGTGAACCATACAGATATTAGAAGACATGCTCAGGGCGTGTGTAATGGAAATGTATGGTAGTTGGAAAGAATATATACCCCTTATGGAGTTTGCCTATAACAACAATTACCAAGCTACAATTGGTATGGCTCTGTATGAGGCATTATATGGTAGGAAGTGCAGAACTCCTCTGTATTGGAATGAGGTAGGCGAACGCCGAATGTTAGGACCTGAAATGATACAGATGACTTGTGACAAGGTCGATGTTATTCGGGAACAGATTAAAGCAGCTCAGTCTCGTCAAAAGAGCTATGTAGACAACCACAAGAAAGACATTGAATTTCAGCCAGGAGAAAAGGTGTTTCTCAAGATCTCCCCTACTAAAGGGTTGCAAAGATTTCATAAAAGGGGGAAGTTGAGCCCGAGATACATTGGCCCATTTGAGATCTTAGCTCGGGTTGGCTCAGTAGCCTACATGCTTGCTCTACCACCTTCACCCGGGAATGTCCAAAACATATTTCATGTATCCATGCTGAAGCGATACGTTCATGATCCATCTCATGTATTACCCGTGGAACCAGAATATCTAGAAGCGGATATGACCTATACAAAGTAGCCAGCTGAAATCTTGGACCGAAAGGTGAAAACCCTTCGCAACCGCTCCATTTCCTTCGTAAAGGTGTGATGGGCTAATCATTCACTTGAAGAAGCATATTGGGAGAAATAGGATGAAAACCAAACCAAGTACCCTCATCTTTTTGAACAACCAGGTACGCCAATTTCGAGGACGAAATTTTTGAAAAGGGGGGGTAAATGTGATACCCTACTTTTTAAACCCGGTCTAATTACACGGTTGACCCGGTTTAACCATGCAGGACCCGAACCGGAGAGGGTTAAGGCGGGTTCCTTATGGACCATGATGGCAAGGGTGACTTTGAACACCGGTTGGCCAGACAAGTCTGAGTCAGTGCCAGAGGAGACAGGTGTACCCAAGCCGTGTACATGCACATATCATAAGGCCATGTATGGATAAAGCTGGTATGTAGCCATATCCTAAAGCGCATACGTATAATATACCTTGTGCTGAGAGTCGAATTCCACCAAAATCCCACTTGTTGGCCAATTTTCGGCCCTCAGGTGGGCAGTCACAGGTGGGCGCATCCGCCCACCTGAGTGACCCACCCATGTGCTACTAATGATTTTAAGAATGTATAAATAGCATTATTTGTGTTTTTCAATATCTCATTTATTACACAGAAGGTTGGTGAGAAGATTTAAGAGGAGAGAGAAGAGAAGGGAGAAAAGAGAACAAAGAAGAAGAAAGGGGAAGGAAGAGGAAGAAGAAATGGATTTAAGCAGCGCCAAGGTTTGATCTTCCCATTCCGATGCCGGAAGAGTGATTTCCAACACGAGATCTATGTTTAGAGGTGAGCGAAGGCTATATTCCTTAAACTTTCACCATACCCAAGTAAACCCCTTGATTTGGGTAGAGTTTCTTGAGGTCTTGTAAATCCACCTTGAGATGATGAATCTAAGGTTTAATAGATGGTTTATGTGTTGATTTTGAAGGATTTGAAGAAGTGTTTACAAGGTTGGAGAAGCATTGGTGATTTGAAGTGATTTTGGGGTTTTTGAAAGAGTTCTTGAGCAAAGAAAGTAAGATGACTTCCATTCCTTAAATCTAACCTAGATCTAGGTTAGAATCATCTTATGAGACATTGAATGTGTGGAAAATGAGATTGGAAAAGCCCCATTTAATTCCCCAATGGTTGGGAAAAATTTCGGGGAAAATGGCAGTTTTTCACCTGCTCAAGTGGGTTGAGACCGGTGGGCCAAACAGCCCGCCTGAGGGCACCTGCCTGAGAGGGCAGGCCCTCGGGACCAACCAGCGGGCCCCTACTGGTGGGCTGATCGGTGGGCCGATCGATGGGCCGACCTACCCGTCGGTCAAGACCGATGGGCCCAGATTGGTGGGCTGACCTGCCCGTCGGTCCTAGTCGACCCTTGGCCTCCACCGGTTGGCCCCTACCGGTGGGCCGACCTGCCCACTGGTCATGACCGATGGGTCAGGACCGATGGGCCGACCCACCCACCTGTGAAGACCGATGGGCTGTGACAGGTGGGCTGTCCGACCCACCCGTGAGGCTCCTAATGTGATTTTTTCGTCCGAATGGACCCAAAACGGACGTGCGACTTTCTTTTAGGATTCTAAACATGATTTTTTCATCAAATCTTGTTAGTTTTGACCCCAAAGTGGTAAAATACTAACCTCATTCACTTGTGATAGGTTCACCAAAATTTATGTTTCTCACGCCGGATCTCATCCGTACTGGGCGTGAGTCTTTGTACACTACAAGTAAGTGGGGAGAGGACATTTGGCCTTATTTTAAGGCTTGTTTGGTATTCATTCAAATGTATCTAGACTAGCCATGTCATCATGCAAATTATATGTAGTTTAGCCATCCTCATATTATTATCACATGTGTGTTGTGTTTACTTTCTCAATGTCAAATGATGATGTGCTTATGTGATGAATGATGGGATCATTGTGCATGATGCATTATTAGACTAGATTCCGTGGTCGGCTTAGAAACGAGTGCATTGGTGGCCCGTGGAATGGGACGTGGTGACACTATGTAATCGTACTATGTCATATAGGAGCATGCGGTTTAGGATTATCATCTTCCCGTGCTACGACCCTTCCTAATAGGGGTTGAGGTGTTGGGTTACCATTTGGGGAGAAGCAGTGGTTGCGGTTGTCGGGTCACTATGGTGGTTAGACATACGCCCGGTGGGTCATTAGGACAGTCGGCAACCTCAGTGGTATATTCAAGAGGGCCAATTGTACTGCTTTTAAATTATTGGAGTCAGCACCTTTATTTTCTATCATTTACTTTTATGTTGAGAGCCGGTAGTCAGCATGCCTTACTTTTCCGAGTACTCACAGTGGGCCTTCTCCGATAGTCCTATGGGCGTATCACGTGATGGAGTTCGTGGCTCGTACCCGGAGTATACGCGCACTGTGGTTGTAGTAGCACTAAACAAAAGACTTAGTAATGTTGTTTAGGTGGATGTGATTTAAAATGAATTGCATAGCATATAGTGCATATGGTTGTGATTGTTGTGTGGACTGTTGTGTGGTCCTTCTTTTCACTTACTGAGCTAGTGAGCTCATCCCACGTGTACACCTCTTTTAGATGATTTTGTAGGTCACCAGCCTGAAGATTAAGAGTCGGGCCCCACAGTTGAATTCCCTGAAGAGGATTAGTGGGTCCCCGAGGACTATGAGCACGACACGGATTGCACGTGCGAGGGTTGTGCTGTGGGACCATAGCAGTGACTCCATACAGGGTTACTGTTTTATTCTTTTGATGATCCCTTTTGTGTACTTGATACGTGAAATGTTATTCTTTTTGTATAAATATCATGTCTGCGGGCCCAAATGTATTTATCTTTGTACTATAATTTGGGTATCAAGTATATTGGGGATATTTACAGGTAAATTAAGTCTTCCGCTGAACTGTTGAACATTATCTTAGTTGTGTGTATGCTGTGGTTGGGTACTGTATCAGATGATCCTGGCAGGTTTGGGTTAACCGGAGTTAACCCTGTCACCGGTCCAGTTCTATGTGAATGGGGTGTGATATTTCAGAGGTACACGACATTGCAACATGTGAGCAGAACTATGGAAGGGCGGGAAACCCCAACACTGGGAAGGAAAAGTGGAGCAAAGACAAGTCCGTAGATGTTGGTTGTGCTATGGAGTCTCACTTAGCTCGGGTGGAGCTAGCAATAGCCGAGGTGAAGGGACACCTTAATGTTGTAGAGCAAAGTGGGGAGGAGCTCGAAGGAGAGCTCAAGGAGTCCCTATTGAGTACTCTCAACACCATAGCATATGACCAATAGGAGGAGTTTGCATCCTTTAAGGCTCATGTGTGGAAGGACATTTCCACCTTCAAGGATCAAATGCGGGAGGCGTTGGCCAAGATAAAAGCTTGTGTTGCTGAGGTACATGAGGATTGGGCTTTATGTAAGAGGGCGGTGGCCGGGGGAGCTACTACCTCACGAGAAGTGCCTAGGATGGAGGTGCCAAATCCCCAGCCATTCCCTGGGAAGAGAGATGCACGGGAAATCGACAACTTTTTATGGCATATGGAGAGGTATTTCGAGGCAATGGCCCTAAATGATGAGGCGTCAAAGGTACGGACCGCTTCTCTCTACCTCACCGATGATGCAACTCTATGGTGGTGTAGAAAGCATGCCGATATAGAGAGAAGTATGTGCACGATAGACACTTGGGATAATTTTAAAATTGAGTTAAAGAAAGACTTCTATCCCAAGAATGCCACCTTCTTGGCTAGAAGGAGCCTAAAAAGGCTTAAACACATAGGTTCTATTCTGGACTATGTGAAGGAATTCTCTACCCTAATGCTCGAAGTCCTGAGTATGACTGAGGAGGAGCTCCTATTCAACTTCATGGATGGCCTCCAAGGCTGGGCTGCGCAAGAACTATAATGTTGAGCCGTGCAGGACCTTGCCTTAGCCATCACAGCAGTAGAGTCATTAGTGGAGTTTAGGAGAGACGATAGTTCTAAGCCCAAGAAGGGCACTAATGGGAAAGGTGGGGGAGGGAAGGGGCCTACGACATACCCTCCCAAGGAAGGTACTAGTAAACCATCTTCAAACAAGGAGGGTAGGCCCAAGCAAGACAAAAGGGACAAGTTCACGCCCAAGGATAAGTGTTTCTTGTGTGATGGTCCCCATTGGGCTAGGGATTGCCCCAAGAGAAAGGCTCTCAATGCCCTACTCGAGGAGAAAGAAGATAATGAGGCACATATGGGGTCCCTACAACGACTAAGTGCGATCAAGGCTAAGACAGAGATCAAGGCCACAAGCTCACAAAAAGGGCTAATGTACATGGAGGTGCATGTCAAAGGTAAGCCCACTCGTGCCATGATAGACATAGGTTCTACACGCAACTTCGTCTCAACAGAAGAGCCGAAGAGACTTGGACTTAAAGGGATCAAGGAGGGAGGATGGCTTAAGGCCGTCAACTCCCAAGCCCATCCCATACATGGTGTTGCTCAAGGGGTCGAGTTAAACATTGGGACATGGAAGGGAACGGTTGACTTGTCGATAGTTCCCATGGATGATTTTCAAGTGGTGCTTGGCATGGATTTCTTACATAGGGCTAAGGCCATACCCATGCCATTTATCAGCACAGTTTGCATTATGGAGGAAGGAGCTCCATATATGGTCCCAACTATACAAGGGACCCAGGACGGCCCAAAACTTCTTTCGGCTATACAGCTCGAGAAAGGAGTTAAGAAGGGGGAGACAACATACTTGGCAGCACTCTTAGAGCCTAAGGAAGATGGTCCAACTAAGGTGCTACCCAAGCCAATCGAGAAGATCCTTGAAGAGTTCAAGGATGTGATGCCAAACGAGTTGCCCAAGAGGCTCCCACCTAGGAGGGAGGTCGATCATGCCATTGAGTTGGAGCCAGGCACCAAGCCACTAGCAATGGCACCATATAGAATGTCACCGCTAGAGTTGGAGGAGCTAAGGAAGCAACTCAAGGAATTATTGGATGTGGGATTCATTCGCCCTTCTAAAGCTCCCTACGGTGCCCCAGTTCTTTTTCAATAGAAGCATGATGGATCGCTTCGATTATGCATCGACTACAGGGCATTGAACAAGGTAACAATCAAGAATAAGTATCCCATTCCTTTGATAGTAGATCTATTTGATAGACTTGGTGGGGTAAGGTACTTCACTAAGTTAGACTTATGATTGGGGTACTACCAAGTCCGCATCGCAGAAGGTGATGAGCCCAAGACAACGTGCATGACTCGATATGGCTCATATGAGTTCTTGGTGATGCCCTTCGGACTCATGAATGCCCTGGCTACATTTTGCACCCTTATGAACAAAATCTTCCATCCCTACCTTGACAAGTTTGTGGTGGTGTACTTGGACGAAATCGTTGTCTATAGCAACATGTTGGAGGAGCACATGCAGCACTTGAAGATCATCTTCAAGGAACTAAGGGACAATCAGCTCTATATCAAGAAGGAGAAATGTGCATTTGCACAAGAGGAGGTGATGTTCCTTGGTCACAAGATTAGAGGTGGAACCTTACAAATGGATGAGAGCAAGGTGCGGGCTATCCAAGAATGGGAGGCACCAGCTAAAGTGACTGGGCTAAGGTCTTTCCTTGGCTCAGTTAACTATTATCGGTGCTTCATTCAAGGTTACTCAAGAAGGGCAACTCCACTTATAGACTTACTAAAGAAGAACCGACCATGGTTATGGTCGGATGCATGCAAAGAGGCCTTTGAGGACTTAAAGAAGGCTGTCATGGGGGAACCAGTGCTTACCCTACCCGACTATGGCAAGACATTTGAGGTACACACAGATGCATCTGACTTTGCTATCGGTGGGGTGCTAATGCAAGAAAGGCACCCCATTGCCTATGAGAGTCGTAAGTTGAATGAGACAGAGCGACGCTACACAGTCCATGAGAAGGAGATGACCGCGGTGGTGCATTGCCTAAGGACATGGTGACACTACCTACTTGGGTCACAGTTTGTGGTGAAGACGGATAACATTACCACTAGCTACTTTCAAACCCAAAAGAAGTTGAGTCCTAAGCAAGTTAGATGGCAAGACTTCTTCGTAGAGTTTGACTTCGTCTTTGAATACAAGCCGGGTAAGGCCAATGAGGTGGCTGATGCGCTTTGTAGAAAGGCGGAGTTATCTTCTCTTAGCCAACCGGAGGGGGAACTTCTAGAGTTGATCAAAGTGGGCCTCCAAAATGATCCTGTGGCTAAGAACATACTTACCCTTACACGGGAAGGCAAGACATGAAGATTTTGGGAGCAAAATGGCTTGCTCTATGCTAATAAGAGGAGACTCTATGTGCCTAAATGGAGTAACCTATGGAGGAACCTCATTCGTGAATGCCACGACACTAAATGGGCTGGCCACCCAGGACAAAGGTGCATGCGGGCATTGTTGGAAGCGGCTTACTATTGGCCTCAGATGTGGGATGACATAGAGGCCTATGTGAGAACTTGTCTTATATGCCAACAAGATAAGGTGGAGCAGCAACCACCCAGGGGACTACTGGAGTCACTTCCCATACCAAAAAGACCATGGGAGAGTGTCTCTATGGACTTCATCAATGCCCTACCCAAGTCAGAAAGATGTGGGTTAATAATGGTGGTGGTTGACAGATTTTCAAAATATGGCACATTCGTGGCAGTACCAAGGGATTGTACGGCAGAAGAAGCGTCAAGGCTATTTCTAAAGCATGTCATCAAACATTGGGGTGTGCCACAATCCATAATAAGTGATCGAGACCCTCGCTTCACAGGGAGGTTCTGGACAGAGCTATTCAAGTTGTTGGGATCATCGCTACACTTGTCAACAAGCTTCCATCCCAAGACCGATGGGCAAACAGAGTGCATTAATAGCTTGTTGGAGGACACTCGTGAGTGCTAACCAACATGACTGGGCCAAGTTGCTTGATATGGCTCAGTTCTCTTACAACCTCCAACGAAGTAAGGCTACGAACCAAAGTCCATTTGAAATTGCCACGGGACGACAACCCTTAACACCAAATACGGTGATGACCGGCTACATAGGGAAGAGCCCTTCGGCATTTAAGGTTGCCAAGGAGTGGCAAGAAAAGCTAGATGTGGCTAAGTCATACCTAGACAAGGCCACCAAAAAGATGAAGAAATGGGCTGACAAAGGGAGGCGACTAGAAAACTTCAAGATCAGGGACTTGGTACTTGTGAAGCTTCTACCCCAACAATTTAAGTCCCTAAGGCAGGTACATAAGGGGCTGGTATGTAGGTAGGAAGGCCCATTCGAGATAACCAAAAAGGTGGGCAAAGTATCCTATGAGGTGAGCCTACCTCCTAAACTCAAGATCCATCCAGTCTTCCATGCAAGCCTAATAAAGCCATACCATAGAGATAAGGAAGACCCAAGTCGTGGAGCCTCAATAAGAGCACCAATGGCTATCACTACTTCCTACGATAAGGAGGCTGAATACATGATCACTGATCGAGTCATCCGAAGATGAGGAGTACCACTTAGTAGGGAATACTTAGTCAAGTGGAAGGAGCTACCAGAGAGCGAAGCAAGTTGGTAACCCGTCGACTCTTTATGGCAGTTCCAAGACCACATACAAAGGTTCCACAAAGAAGATGCGACGAGGACGTCACCGAATTAGGTGGGGGAGAGTGTCACAGACCGCCCACTGAAGGCCCACAGGTCAAGCCATTAAGCCCATGGACTTAGACCATTGGGCTTAGTAAGGCCCAATTTCTAGAGATTTCTACCAAAGTGTGGAACTCTAGATATTTTATAAGGAAATATTATATAGGGAGGTTTCTAGAGTTCTCCACTAAGGAGACGGGAAGCTTCTAGTTTCCACCCCAATCTTTGGATGTAAGACACATGTACATATCTTAGCCAATCATTGTAACTAAGAGTGACTATAAATAGAGGTGCCCTCATTTATCCAAGGCACCAAGTAAGTGAGTTCTCAAGCTATGGAAGTTTGAGGCAATAACAGGTCTATGATGCCCTTAGATGTTCTAGGCCGCACACGCGCTACACTGATGTATTCAATGAGTCTATAGCCTTGGCCGACGAGCTCAAGTAATCTTTGAAAATTTCATCGTGATGGGGATAGATCATTGCAATTGTTGGTCTTCAATGAGTAATTCCTAGTAAGCTTGAGTCATCAGCTCGCGTTGACTACGTCCCTTCCCTTTGTACACACCGCCCGTCGCTCCTACCTATTGAATGGTCCAGTGAAGTGTTCAGATCGTGACGACGTGGGTGGTTCACCTCCATCAACGTCACGAGAAGTCCATTGAACCTTATCATTTAGAGGAAGTAGAAGTCGTGACAAGGTTTCTGTAGGTGAACCTGCGAAAGGATTATTGTCGATACCTGCCTAGCATGACTCGTGAACATGTTGTGTTATGCGATCAAGGTAGGGCGTGGGAGCGTGAGCTCCTTCCTTCCTGACCCTTGTAAAAGGTTGGCCTACGATCCTTCGTAGCATTTGACCCAAACACAACCACCGGCGCAGTCGGTGCCAAGGAACTCGCAACGAAAAGGACATGACATCATTGCGCCTTTGGTGTGGTGTGGTCATCCTAGATTCGAATCTTTATCTTAACGACTCTCGGCAATGGATATCTCAGCTCTTGCATCTATGAAAAACGTAGAGAAATGTGATACTTGGTGTGAATTGTAGAATCCCATGAACCATCGAGTCTTTGAACGCAAGTTGCGCCCTAAGCCATCGGGCTGAGGGCATGCCTGCCTGGGTGTCATGTGTCATGTTGCCCCACCTCCTTTACCCCTTGTGGTGGTGGTGCGGAGCAAAGATTGGCCCCCTGTGTCTCTGTTTGAGGTGCAGTCAGCCCAAAGTCAAGGGCTCCTTGTGTGACAAGCTTCACGATGAGTGGTGGGTCGAGCCACTTTGCAATTGTTCAGACATCATGTGTGTGTTCTGCTCCCATTGGGCTCTGGTGACCCTGATTACCATTCGATGGCATTTCGACAGTGACCCCAGGTCACGCGGGGCTACTCACTGAGTTTAATCATATCAATAAGCGGAGGATAAGAAACTTACGAGGATTCCCTTAATGACGGCGAGCGAACCGGGAAGAGCCTAGCTTGAGAATCGTGCGGCTTTGTCATTCGAATTGTAGTCTGTAGAAGCATCCTCAGTGGTGGACCTGGCCCAAGTCCCCTGGAAGGGGGTGCCGGAGAGGGTGAGATCCTCTTCATGTTCGAACCCTATCGTACCACGAGGCGCTGTCGACGAGTCGGGTTGTTTAGGAATGTAGCCCCAATTGTGCGGTAAATTTCATCCAAGGCTAAATATGGGCGAGACACCAATAACAAACAAGTACCGTGAGAGAAAGATGAAAAGGACTTTAAAAAGAGAGTCAAAGAGTGCTTAAAATTGTCGGGAGGGAAGCAGATGGGGGCCAACGATGCATCTTGATTGGATGCGAAACGGTTAATAATCAGTCCGCCCTCGACTCGGGGTATAGACCGATGTGGATTGCGATGGCGTCCCAAGCCGGGTTATCGCGTTTTGCTTGAGGAGATGTCATCACCATGATCATGGTAGGCAACATGTGCCTCGATGGCATGCCTATTGGCAACTGCATGCTTCGGGCATCGGCCTGTCGGGCTCCCTATTTGACCTGTCTTGAAACACGAACCAAGGAGTCTGACTTATGTGCGAGTCAATGGGCGAGTAAAACCCATAAGGAATAAGGAAGCTGACTGGTGGGATCCCCTTGTGGGTTGCACCATTGACCAACCTTGATCTTTTGTGAAGGGTTCGAGTGAGAGTATACTTGTCGGGACCCAAAAGATGGTGAACTATGCCTGAGCAGGGCGAAGCCAGAGAAAACTCTGGTGGAGGCCCGCTGTGATACTGACATGCAAATCATTCGTCTGACTTGGGTATATGGTCGAAAGACTAATCAAACCATCTAGTAGCTGGTTCCCTCTGAAGTTTCCCTCAGGATAGCTGGAGCCCACAGGCGAGTTCTATTGGGTAAAGCCAATGATTAGAGGCATCGGAGGCACAACGCCCTCGACCTATTCTCAAACTTTAAATAGGTAGGATGGTGTGGCTGCTTTGTTGAGCCACGCCATGGAATTGATAGCTCCAAGTGGGCCATTTTTGGTAAGTAGAATTGGCGATGTGGGATGAACTAGAAGCCAGGTTACGGTGCCGAATTGCACGCTAACCTAGAACCCACAAAGGGTGTTGGTCGATTAAGATAGCAGGACGGTGGTCATGGAAGTCAAAATCCGCTAAGGAGTGTGTAACAACTCACTTGCCGAATCAACTAGCCCCGAAAATGGATGGCGCTGAAGCGCGCAACCTATACTCAACCGTCGGGGCAACTGATAGGCCCTGATGAGTAAGAGGGCACGACAGTCGCCATAAAACCTGGGGCGTGAGCCTGGGCGGAGCGACCGTCGGTGCAGATCTTGGTGGTAGTAGAAAATATTCAAATGAGAACTTTGAAGGCTGAAGAGGGGAAAGGTTCCATGTGAACAGCACTTAGACATAGGTTAGTCGATCCTAAGGGACGGGGGAAGCCCGTTAGAGAGCATGTATGCTCACGTGCTCCGAAAGGGAATTGGGTTAAAATTCTCGAACCGGGACGTGGCGGTTGATGGCAACGTTAGGAAGCCCGAAGACATCGACGGGGGCCTCGGGAATTGTTATATTTTCTGTTTAACAACCTTCCCACCCTGGAAATGGCTTAGCCAGAGGTAGGGTCCAGCGGCTGGAAAAGCACCGCACGTCGTGTGGTGTCCGGTGCACCCCTGGCAGCCCTTGAAAATCCAGAGGACCGAGTGCCGACCACGCACGATCGTACTCATAACTGCATCAAGTCTCCAAGGTGAACAACCTCTGGTCGATGGAACAATGTAGGCAAGGGAAGTCGGCAAAATGGATCCGTAACCTCAGGAAAAGGATTGGCTCTGAGGGCTAGGCACAGGGTCCCAGTTTTAAACCCATCAGCTATCGACAGACTACTCGAGCTGCTTTCACAGTGAGAGTAGGCCACCGCGTGCCGGTCGGGGTGATGGACTGGGAATGGCCCCCTCGGGGTCCTTCCCCGGGCATCGAACAGTCAACTTAGAACTGGTACGGACAAGGGGAATCTGACTGTTTAATTAAAACAAAGAATTTCGATGGTCCTTGTGGATGCTCACGCAATGTGATTTTTGCCGAGTGCTCTAAATGTTAAAGTGAAGAAATTCAACCAAGCGTGGGTAAACGGCGGGAGTAACTATGACTCTCTTAAGGTAGCCAAATGCCTAATCATCTAATTAGTGACGCGCATGAATGGATTAACGAGATTCCCACTATCCCTGTCTACTATCCAGTGAAACCACAGCCAAGGGAACGGGCTTGGCAGAATCAGTGGGGAAAGAAGACACTGTTGAGATTGACTTTAGTCCAACTTTATGAAATGACTTGAGAGGAGTAGGATAAGTGGGAGCTCGAAACGGCACAAGTGAAATACCACTACTTTTAACGTTATTTTACATACTCCGTGAGTTGGAGGCAGGGCTCTGTCCCTCCTTTGGACCCAAGGCCAGCCTTGGTGGGGTGATCCAGGTAGAGGACACTATCAGGTGGGGAGTTTGGCTGGGTGGCACATCTGTTAAAAGATAACGCAGGTGTCCTAAGATGAGCTCAACGAGAACTGAAATCTCGTGTGGAACAAAAGGGTAAAAGCTTGTTTGATTCTGATTTCCAGTATGAATATGAACCATGAAAGAGTGGCCTATCTATCCTTTAGACCTTCAAAATTTGAAGCTAGAGGTGTCAGAAAAGTTAACACAGGGATAACAGGCTTGTGGCAGCCAAGTGTTCATAGCGACGTTACTTTTTGATCCTTCGATGTCAGCTCTTCCTATCATTGCGAAGTAGAATTCGCCAAGTGTTGGATTGTTCACCCACCAATAGGGAACGTGAGCTGGGTTTAGACTGTCGTGAGACATATTAGTTTTACCCTAGTGATGATAGTGTCACGATAGTAATTCAACCTAGTACGAGAGGAACCGTTGATTCACACAATTGGTCATCGCACTTGGTTGAAAAGCCAGTGGCACGAAGCTTCCGTGTGCCAGATTTTTCCTTAATTTCATACCATGTTTCATTTGATTTGGATATTTGAAGCTCAAAAAATAGACCGGTATATTTTATTGGGGGGTTCATGTCTCCTTCTGGAAAGGGGCAAAGAGCATAAGAGCTACCTTGATGGAGGGGGTGCCACTCCCCGAGTGATTTTCGAGGGGCCACATAGAGGGGCAGCAGACAATGTTGTTTGAGATTTTAAAATGTAACCGTAAGCGTACGGATCAGTGTAGCTACGGGTCAAACACAAGGAGAGCAGCCACTTTATTTTTAATTTCTTTTAATAATGCGAAAGTGAACTGATTAATGGTTGTGATGTAATTCTAATTACCGTCCTAAAAATAACGTCCTAACCATTCGTCATCTAAGAATTTAAAGACGCAAGCCACGCAATTAAAATTAAATATATAAATAATTGAAAATAAACAACCCACGCAATTAAAAAAAAAAAAAAATAAAGGAAAAAAAAGCTGAAATAAAAATAAAGTAAAAGAAAGGGGATAAAGCTAGAGAGAGACTCACAAGTAGGTTTCTCTACTTAGCCCGAGGGATGCATCATAATATGAGCTTCCCTACTTGACCAGAGAGTCACTCTTACAAGGGTTACTCTACTTGGCTTTAGGGAAAGGGAGACAATTAAAATAAAAGCAATAAATTGATGTTCTATGGCTAGGAGGGGCAAAGCCAACACATACACTAGCCATGAACCTTGGGGGAAAGGGATAGCAATAATGTAACGACTGAAAATAAAAATCCTAAATTAAGAAAGAAAGGGTAGTCGGAAGAGGGAATGAGAGGGGGGAGAGAAGACTACTGAAGGAGCCTACTTACTTGAATCAATGCTTGAACTTGAAAAAAAATTACTCCACGGCTCGTGATCTTGTCACCTAGAACTAAGCCTAGAACTATAACTTAAAAAATTACAACTCAATTGCATAAATCATAAACATAAAAAGGCTGAATAAAAATAAAAGAGTGCTTGCATTAATTGACATAAAAAAAACTATTACAAAAGTGATTAAAGCAAAAATAGAGAAGAACTAAAACCAAAGAGAGAGAGAGAGAGAGAGAGAGCAACTAAAAAAAACTAGAAGAAGAATGAATTGTCTCTCCTCCTCTTACATGAGTTGTATTTATAGGGAATGGAGAGGTAGGGTAACAATTTTCTCTTTCCTAAAAGAGAGAAACCCACAATTGATTGTGAGATCTTTTGAGTCCAAAAGTGCTAAGATGGAGGAGAGAGAAGAGAGAAATAAATTTAGAGAAATTTTTTTTTGCTTATTTTCTTTCCTTTTTTTTTTCTAATTTATTTTTCTTCTTTTTCTCTCTCCTAGGGACGATTTTTTTCTTCCTTTGTGTGATTTGGACAATCTTTGGTGATGATGTGGAGGAGAGAGAAGATGTGGACAAGAGAGAAGATTTGGACAATCTTTGGTTCTCCCTTGCTTCCCTTTCCTTTCTTTTTTCTTCTCTTCTTGCTTCCACGATTTTCCTTGCTTCTAATTTGATGTGGAAATCCCCTCCATGCCCTTAGTGCTTTAAGTGAATGAAAAGCAGGAAATCTTCAACAAATCCTCTAAAAAAAACAACCATGAGATTCGAACTTGAGACCTCTTGGTGAGCAAGGGAATTTTGCACACCATAGCTCACCAACTAAACTAGGTAGCTGTTGTTACCAAAAACAAATCTTTAATCACTTAAGGATGTGGTCCATCGATCCTTGTTGGCATTTGGAGTATTCCTTGTACCTCTGGGACAATTGCAAACGGGCTGGTTCTGCATCTCGGTTCAGTTCTGATCCATTATTCTTTTTCTGACCCGAAAAGAATAATCATTTGTACGGGTGACCAAACGAATGTGTACTTTTAATTGAACACGTCCATCTTGCTCAGAATTTCATCCTCTTCGCAACCATGAAAAGAAATAGGACCTCTTTACGTGTAAAATTGAAGATATAACACCCGATAATCCTTAAGGCCTTGAAAATATAAAACCTGCAAAAAGAGAGTAAAACCCAAGGTAGCTCCATTCTAAATATGTAAAATGCATGTTTTACTACCCTAGATTTCACACATAAATGTGCTCATCAGAATTCCCCCACACTTAGACTTTGCTACTCCTCGAGCAAAACAAAAAGAAAAGAATAAAAACAAAAAAAACCTAACTCACTTTCGTAGGAATCACGGTTGCACTTAGCATGTGCAACAAGCCTTTAAACCCCTAGGTCACCCCTAGTGGACGAGTTGTGTCTCGTGGGTATTTGCAGTGAATATACACCCAAAATTCAGAATAAACAAATCCCAACTTTGGCTAAAGGTAAGGCTCATACCGATCCGGAGCAAAGATAATTTCTCTTACAAGGGACCCCCACACTTGAACTTTTATTACCCTTTATCAATTCCAGGCACTAGCATATTTCTTAATTTGGAACTCACCTCATCTCTTCCAAAACATCCTTATCTTAAGGCAAAACCACTTGTGAAGAAATAGGGAACCAATGACTAAGGCGTTGGAGTGTTTTTGACCAAACATGTTACCAAGCAATAATGACATTTGCACATTTTTTTTCTCTTTTTTTCTGCTTAATAAACTCTATTCTACTCCACTACTTTTGGCCTGAATGACATGGTGGAGCAAACACCAGACACCCAAGTTACTATGTAGCTTCACTTTTTGCATATGTCCACAAAGGCAGTGATGCTAGAGTTACTTCAGAAGTTTCCTCCCAAGGAATTTCGATCAAGACACCATGCTTCCTGAGGCGCAATGCCCTGTCTAGTTCCAAGGGAATCAACTCTTATTCTTCTTTATACCACATTTCACATTTCATTTAAAATTGTGCATTTATCAACCCATGCCAAATTAAAAAGAAGGTCTCAACTCCAAATCAAAAGTACAAGGAACCCACAGACTTACATATGGTCCATCACCATAAAACAGGGGTCTCTTATTTTTCAAAAGAAAGTCCCATCTCAAGACACATGCTTGTTTCTTTCTTCTCAACAGGGTTTTTATACGTTCAAAATGGGTACCTTAATCAAAAATTTTATTTTCATACATCAAGCAACCGAATGGTATGATCATTAGCCAAAAGCCAAAGTAGGACTTCATCCTTAGCAAGCTCAAAAATAAAAAGAAAAACAAACAAAACAAAGTGAAAAAAAAAAAAACAAAAACTGGTTTCCCTCCCCCACACTTAAGTCATGCAATGTCCTCAATGCATGGAAAAAATTAAAAGCAAAGACAATGCAAGGGGGTCATACCTGATTAAAAATTAGTCATCAGTGTAAAAAGGTTCATGGAGATCCATGACCTCTTCACTACTAGTAGTGGGAAACTCGAGGAACGGTTTCAAACGCTGACCATTAACCTTCGAAATTACCCCTGTTCCTAGATTCAAAATCTCCACAGCCCCATGGGGATATACATTATAAACAATAAATGGGCCATCCCATCGGGATCTAAGCTTACCAGGAAAAAGATGCAATCGAGAGTTGTACAATAAGACCTTATCACCAATTGCAAAAGATTTACGCAGAATGTGTTTATCATGGAAAGCTTTGGTCTTTTCCTTGTAAATCTTAGAACTTTCATAGGCTTCATTCCTAAGTTCCTCCAACTCAGAGAGTTGGAGCCTACGATGAATTCCCGCATCAGACAAATCAAAGTTAAGCTTCTTAATGGCCCAAAAGGCCTTATGCTCCAACTCAACTGGTAAGTGACAAGCTTTCCCATACACCAAACGGTAGGGAGACTGGCCAAGGTCAGTCTTGAATGCAGTCCGATGGGCCCACAAGGCATCAATGAGCCTAAGGGACCAATCCTTACGGTTGGGATTAACAGTTTTCTCCAAGATTTGTTTGATCTGCCTATTAGACACCTCCACTTGGCCATTAATTTGGGGGTGATAAGGGGTAGATAACTTATGAGTGACCCCATACTTTTTCATTAAGGCCTCAAAAGGCTGATTACAAAAATGAGTACCTCTATCACTAATTATTGCACGTGGTGCACCAAAGAGGGAAAAAATGTTCTCTTTGAGAAACTGGACCACCACTTTGTGGTCATTAGATTTACAAGGTATGACCTCTATCCATTTAGAAACATAATCAACGGTCAAAATTATGTACAAATTCCCAAAAGAATTAGGGAATGGTCCCATAAAATCGATGCTCCATACATCAAAGATCTCAACTACTAAAATGGGGTTAAGAGGCATCATGTTCCTTTTATTGATACGGCCAAAAGACTGACAGGCGGGGCAAGCCTTGCAAAAATCAAAAGCATCTCTAAAAAGAGTGGGCCAATAAAATCCGCATTGGAGAACCTTTGCGGCAGTCTTCTTAGGTCCAAAGTATCCACCAAATGCATGATCATGACAAAAAGAGAGAATGGAATGTTGCTCATGATCAGGAACACATTGTCGGATAATTTGATCTGGACATATCTTAAACAAATAAGGATCATCCCAAAAAAAGTGCTTAACTTGGGAATGAAATCTATACTTATCTTGGGTGGACCAGTGATCTGGAGTCACACCTAAAACTAAGAAGTTGACAATGTCAGCAAACCATGGTTCACTGGACATTGAAAATAATTGTTTATCTGGAAAGTTCTCGTTGACTGGAGAATCAACAGTCAAGGAATTGGGAAGCCGGGATAAATGATCTGCAACTAGGTTTTCAACTCCTTTCTCATCCCTAATTTCTAAATCAAACTCTTGCAAAAGTAAAACCCACCTAATGAGACGGGCTTTGGCATCCTTCTTCTGAACTAGGTATCTGAGGGCAGAATGATCAGTATATACCACCACATGTGAACCAACTAAGTAAGACCGAAACTTTTCTAATGCAAACATAACAGCTAAAAATTCTTTTTCAGTGGTTGTATAATTGTGTTGTGCATCATTTAAGGTTCTACTAGCATAGTAAATGACAGTGGCAACTTATTAATCCTTTGACCTAAAACTGCTCCTATGGCAAAATCCAAAGCATCACACATCAGTTCAAAAGGTTCAGTCCAAACAGGTGGTTGAACAATGGGTGCATTGGTCAACTCCTTCTTAAGTTGCTTGAAGGATTCTAGGCACTCTTTAGAAAACTCAAAAATCTGATCTTTGACACGTAATGAGGTGAGAGGTCGGGCTAACTAACTAAAGTTCTTAATAAACTTTCTGTAGAAGCCTGCATGCCCTAGAAAAGACCGAATCTCCTTAACAGATTGAGGAGGTGGTAAATTATCAATTAAATCCACTTTGGCTCTATCTACCTTAATTCCCTCCTTGGATATTACATGACCTAAAATAATACTAGATTTAACCATAAAATGGCGTTTCTCCCAATTCAAAACCAAATTCTTAGATATGCACATTTTCAAAACTAGGGAAAGACGTTGAAGACATTCAGAATAAGAATTCCCATGAATTGAAAAGTCATCCATAAATACTTCTAAGAATTTTTCGACCATGTCAGAAAAAATGCTCATCATGCATCGTTGGAACATAGCAGGGGCATTGCAAAGCCCAAAGGGCATACACCTGTAAGCAAATGTTCCATATGGGCATGTAAAAGTGGTCTTATGTTGGTCCTCTAAAGCAATTGGGATTTGGTTATAGCCAGAATATCCATCAAGAAAGCAATAGTATTCATGTCCAGCTAACCTCTCTAACATCTGATCAATAAATGGCAATAGGAAGTGGTCCTTCCAGGTTGCTGCATTTAACTTCCTGTAGTTAATGCACACACGCCATCCTGTTTGAATACGGGTAGGGATCAACTCATTATTGGCATTAAGAACTACAGTCACACCAGACTTCTTAGGCACTACGTGAACTGGGCTTAGCCATTGGCTGTCAGAAATAGGATAAATTATTCCATGATCCAAGCACTTAAGGATCTCTTTCTTAATGGCTTCCATCATCACTGGGTTAGCTCTTCTTTGGGGTTCTGTGGATGGTTTGGAATCCTCCATAAGATGTATATGATGTTGCACAATGGAAGGACTTATACCCTTGATATCAGCCATGGTCCAACCTAGGGCTTCCTTATTAACTTTTAACACTTTAAGTAACTCCTCTTCCTGGCTAGAAGTCAAATTTGAAGAAATTATTACAGGAAGAGTCTGGTCAGGCCCTAGGAAAGCATATCTCAAATTAGATGGCAACTCCTTAAGATCTAGCTTAGGGGGCTCAACTATGGAAGGTTTGGGAATGGAATTGGAAAGGGGTCCTAAGAGCTCCACAAGTGTGTGAAGACTCAAGACTTCAGAAAAGAAATTTTCACTGTCATCATCCAACTCATCCACACACTCTTGGAATTCTGAATCAAAATCAATATCAAAGTTGGTAACTAAATCATCAGAAAAATCCAGAAAACCTCAAACATATTGATCTCTTCTTCCATATGTGGTTGCTTGCCTATCCTAAACATATTAAACTCAACAGTTTGGTTACCAAAAGATAATCTTAGGAAACCATTCCGGCAATTGATTAATGCATTACTGGTAGCCAAGAATGGACTTCCTAGAATTATTGGGATCTCATCCTTGGTTGAGAAGGGCTTAGTATCTAACACAATGAAATCAACAGGAAAAATAAGTTCTTCCACCTTTAGTAAGACATCCTCAACCATCCCTTTAGGAATCTTAACAGACCTATCTGCCAACTGAAGAGTAGTTCCAGTGGCTTTCAATTCTCCCAATCCTAGTTGCTTGTACACATGGTAAGGTAAAAGATTCACACTTGCGCCAAGGTCAAGTAAGGCATGCTCAATATAGGTGTTGCCTATGATACAAGATATGGTAGGGCTCCCTGGATCCTTATACTTGGCTGCTATGGGTTGAGTAATTATGGAACTAATGTTACCTGCCAAGAATGCCTTTTTGGGTACACTAGTGATACGTTTGTGAGTACACAAATCTTTCAGTACCTTTGCATAGGTGGGGATCTGGGATATGGCATCCAAAAGAGGGATGTTCACTTCTACCTTTTTGAAAACTTCTAAAATTTTATCCATAGAAGCAGTCTTCCTTTTGTTTACCAAGCGATTAGGAAATGGGACAGGATGAACATAAGGACTGTTAGGGATTTGCCCCTGTTCAGAAGAATCATTTTTGGTTTCCTTAACCAAATCATCTTTAGTTTCAGAAAAATCTTTAGGTTCATCAGACGAACCTGGAACAAGAGGCACATTTGTGTCCTCAATTGAAGAAGAGTTAACAGGAGTAATAGATGGGGAAGATTTAGGATCGCTCTGTAGGTACTCTCTACCACTCCTAAGGGCATAAACAACATTGCATTGGTTAGAGGGCCCTTGTTGAGTCTGACCTTGTACTATATTCAGTGGTGCTTTAGTTGGTCCTTGTAAACCAACAGGCTGATGATGCCTAGGGTTAGGCTCTGGTTGACTGGGTAAAGTTCCCTTCTCCCTCTCACGCATAATTGAGACAACTTGGGTAAGTTCTCTCATAAGATTTTGATGGCTTGTCATGAGGAGGGCCATATTTTTTTCCAAGTCACTTATTCTACTTGCCTCTCCAGTGTTGGTAAACCCAGGGGGTTGCTGATAAGATGATAGAAGAGGGGCCCTAGGAAAACTCGCCTGAGGTCCTACATTTGACCTAGAAAAAGTATTTTGAGAAAAAGATTGTTGTGCAAAGGGAGGCCTTTGGGGTCCAGGTTGACCTTGATTATAGAAATTGGAAGGTCCTGCTTGGTTGCCCTGATTCCAAGAAAAATTTGGGTGATTTCTCCATCCTGGATTGTATGTGTTACTATATGGATTATTCTGGTATAAGGCATTAACACTATCATTAGAAGTGCCCCCAGAGGTGTTGGGGCATTCTTCCATGACATGTCCAGGGGATTGGCACCAAGCACAAATCTTAACCAAATTGACTGATGATGGCTCTCTTGGAATAATAGCCTCAATCCTCTTGATTAGGCTATCCAAATGGGCTTCCTTGGCTACTATCCCATCCACAAAATATCCTTTTTCTTCTATGATTCTTTCACTCTCTTGGGTTGATTCCCACTCACGGGTTTTGTCAGTTAAGTCAAGTAAGAATTCCCATGCATTTCCTTCATCTGTAAAGGATGTGAATCCCTCAGGACACATAGATTCTATCATTTGTTTAGTTGGATAATCAATACCCTCATAAATTATTTGACATAAATGCCATAGGTCTAGGCCATGGTGAGGGGCATTCTTAGAGTAGATCCTTGAATCTCTCCATAAGTTTGGAAAATGACTCACTAGACTTTTGCCTAAACTGAAGGATATCACTTCTAAGCTTATTAGTCTCGTGAGTTGAGAAAAACTTCTTAAGGAAGACAACTGTGGACTATTCCCATGAAGTTATGGAATTTGTGGGTAATCCATACAACCACTTCTTAGCCTAGTCTTTCAATGCAAAAGTGATAAACCTAAGCTTAACAGCATCATCAGAAAGCTGTTGGATCTTAATTAGAACACATACCTCTTTAAATTCCCTTAGAAATAGGTATGCATCCTCAGAGGTCAACTCATGGAAGTGGGGCAACATAGTGATGTATTGAGATTTGAGTTTAAAATTATTGCCCTAGGCTTGTGGTAGAACTATACAGGAAGGTTGGGCTGTTCTAGCAGGGTAGAACCTATCTTTCAGAGATTTAGGTGAAGGGTTTTGCTGTTGGTCTCCCATATTGAAGGGTTTTAAAGAGAGCAAACGTATAGGGTCACTACTTGTTGGATCTCTTCTTTCTAACCGATTCTTAGTATTACGTACCCACTTAACACTCATGCAACAGAAAAAATTTCCACAACTAAAGTAAGACAAGCACAAAAGAATGGATAGCAAAACTTTTTGATGATTTTTTTGATTTTTTTTTAATTTTTTTATTTTATTTTTATTTTATTTTTTATTTTTTTTGCTTTTTGGGAGCTTACCGGCAGGGATCCGGGGTTGCTCAGGTCAATTCCTGAGGTACTGCTACAGGGCGAAACCTGTCTTTATCATACTGTGAGGCATGGCGACCTCCACTGATACAACTATTATTGCAAGTTGTTCTTCTCAGGAATTCAATAAAAAAAAAGAAAAAAAATATAAAGCAAAGCAAATAAAGCACTCCGATTTACCAAAAGAAAGTGAAAAATAACATGGAACTGTCTCCCCGGCAACGGCGCCAAAAACTTGTTGAGATTTAAAATGTAACCGCAAGCGTACGGATCAGTGTAGCTACGGGTCGAACACAGGGAGAGCAGTCACTTTATTTTTTATTTCTTTTAATAATGCGAAAGTGAACCGATTAATGATTGTGATCTAATTCTAATTACCGTCCTAAAAATAACGTCCTAACCATTCGTCATCTAAGAATTTAAAGACGCAAGCCACGCAATTAAAATTAAATAAATAACTAAAAATAAACAAACCACGCAATTAAAAAAAAATAAATAAATAAAGAAAAAAAAATGCTGAAATAAAAATAAAGTAAAAGAAATGGGATAAAGCTAGAGAGAGACTCACAAGTAGGTTTCTCTACTTAGCCCGAGGGATGCATCATAATATGAGCTTCCCTACTTGACCAGAAAGTCACTCTTACAAGGGTTACTCTACTTGGCTTTAGGGAAAGGGAGACAATTAAAATAAAAACAATAAATTGATGGTTTTATGGCTAGGAGGGGCAAAACCAACACATACACTAGCCATGAACCTTGGGGGAAAGGGATAGCAATAATGTAGACGACTGAAAATAAAAATCCTAAATTAAGAAAGAAAGGGTAGTCAGAAGAGGGAATGAGAGGGGGGAGAGAAGACTACTGAAAGAGCCTACTTACTTGAATCAATGCTTGAACTTGAAAAAAAATTACTCCACGGCTCGTGATCTTGTCACCTAGATCTAAGCCTAGAACTATAACTTAAAAAATTACAACTCAATTGCATAAATCATAAACATAAAAAGAACTGAATAAAAATAAAAAAGTGCTTGCATTAATTGACATAAAAAAAAACTATTACAAAAGTGATTAAAGCAAAAAATAGAGAAGAACTAAAACCAAAGAGTGAGAGAGGGAGAGAGAGAGCAACTAAAAAAAACTAGAAGAAGAATGAATTGTGTCTCCTCCTCTTACATGAGTTGTATTTATAGGGAATGGAGAGGTAGGGTAACAATTTTCTCTTTCCTAAAAGAGAGAAACCCATAATTGATTGTGAGATCTTTTGAGTCCAAAAGTGCTAAGATGGAGGAGAGAGAAGAGAGAAATAAATTTTGAGAAATTTCCTATAATTTTTTGCTTATTTTCTTTCCTTTTTTTTCTAATTTATTTTTCTTCTTTTTTTTCTCTCTCCTAGGGACGATTTTTTTTTCTTCCTTTGTGTGATTTGGACAATCTTTGGTGATGATGTGGAGGAGAGAGAAGATTTGGACAATCTTTGGTTCTCCCTTTTTTTTCTTTCCTTTTTTTTTTCTTCTCTTCTTGCTTCCACGATTTTGCTTGCTTCTAATTTGATGTGGAAATCCCCTCCATGCCCTTAATGCTTTAAGTGAGTGAAAAGCAAGAAATCTTCAACAAATTCTCTAAAAAAAACAACCATGAGATTCGAACTTGAGACCTCTTGGTGAGCAAGGGAATTTTGTACACCATAGCTCACCAACTAAGCTAGGTAGTTGTTGTTATCAAAAACAAATCTTTAATCACTTAAGGATGTGGTCCATCGATCCTTGTTGGCATTTGGAGTATTCCTTGTACCTCTGGACAATTGCAAACAGGCTGGTTCTGCATCTCGGTTCAGTTCTGATCCATTATTCTTTTTCTGACCCGAAAAAGAATAATCATTTGTACGGGTGACCAAACGAATGTGTACTTTTAATTGAACACGTCCATCTTGCTTAGAATTTCGTCCTCTTCGCAACCATGGAAAGAAATAGGACCTCTTTACGTGTAAAATTGAAGATATAGCGCATGATAGTCCTTAAGGCCTTGAAAATATAAAACCTGCAAAAAGAGAGTAAAACCCAAGGTAGCTCCATTCTAAATATGTAAAATGCATGTTTTACTACCCTAGATTTCACACATAAATGTGCTCATCAACCCCCTGTGCATGCACATGCACACTCATGCACACACCCGTGCACACATGCATGCACACCCATGCACACCTATGCATTCCTGTGCACATCCATGCATACTCATGTACACACCCGTGCACACCCATTGCATACCAATGCACACACCCATGCATGCACATGCACACTCATGCATATACCTATGTATGCATGCATGCATACCCCCACACCAAGCCTCGCACCCCCTATCTAGTGGCTCCACGCCCTGTCTAGATGGTCCCATGATAGCCCGTGCACCCCTACTCTGGCGACTGGATTTTGGATGAGATTCCCTCTTCAACCATTGCGTACCTTGCGCCCCCTGCTATCATACCTACATTGCGACATCCCATTGGCCAAAAAAGCACCTTTTTCACTCCATTAGCCAAAATAGTATCTTTTCACTCCATTGGATAAAAAATCACTTGGTTCACCCCATTGGCTAAGAAAAGCATCTTTTCACCCATTGGCCAAAAAGTCACCCTTTTAACCCCATTGGCCAAGGAAATCCTCTTTTCAGCCCATTAGTCAAAAAATCACCTTTTTCACCCCAGTGGCTAAGAAAATCACTTTTTTCACCCCATTGGCCCAAGAAATCCCCCTTTTCACCCCATTGGCCCAAAAAATTATAAATACCCCCTCCTTAAAATTACAAACTTGAGCCTCCTAGTGAGCACCCCTTGTAAGAGAAACTCTACTCCCCTCTCCCCTCCCCCTTTGAAGTTCTTCAAGTCTTCAAAGTGATCTTCATAGATTCAAAGTGTTCTTCAAATCTTTGAAATGTTCTTCGAGCCTTTGAAGTTCTTCAAGCCTTTAAAGTCCTTCAAACCTCATCCTAGCCCTCCTATAGCCTATTGCAAGCAGAAGCCCTATCGGAGTGCCACCTCAGCCTAGTCCTCCCATAGCCTATCCCCAATGGAAGCTCTGTCGAAGTGCCACATCAACCTAGCCCTCCCATAGCCTATCCCTAGTGGAAGATCTGTTGGAGTGCCACCTCATCCCAAATCCGGAAGCAGCCCCTCCCTAGTAGAAGCTCCATCGAAGTGCCACCTCAGCCAAAGATCGAAAGTAGCCTTCCTTAGCCGAAGCTCTGCTGAAATTCAAATCCAAAAGTAATCGTTCCTAGATGGAACTCTGCCCGAATATTACCACAGTCAGCATCTCTCGATAAAGGAATTTAGAGGTCAAGACCATCTTTCTCTGAGCTGGGATAATCCATAAGAAAGTTCGTATTTGCTCCAACCAGGGGGTCCACCCCTCTTGACTCGAAACAGTGGTCAAGCTCAGGTATAATCTCTCATCCAAATTAGCACAATGTAGACCTTTTTATTGACCTTATTTTAGTGTACATAAGTAATTAAATTAAGTTAATCTATAGGAATAATTATGGAAAATGTTCGTTCTCAAGCATCTAGTAGGAAAACTGGTTGAACTAGGTAGATTAGGTGCCTAACACCTTCCCAACTCTACAACCTGATATGTACCTTAAATCTCTGGATCGTACCAACTTTTGGACCTTTGCTTAGGAATTGGGCCCACCCCTAGGTCCTAGGCCCATAATCCTTGGTGGCAACTCCAAACCCCCTTTGGATGATCCCAATCCCTTGTATTGGACCATCATCAAATGCCCGTCTCACTGACGACCCCCACACACCTGTAAAATAAGCCCCCACGTATCTCTGAGCGGTGTTACAATGGTGTGGGGCCTGTAAAAGCACACACAACACACCCCTCCCTAAGAAAGAGAAAGAGAGGAGAGAGGACTGAATGCAAATATCTTTTTCACCCCCCATAAAAGGGGAAAAAGGGATTTCTCCGGCTGGTACCCTCACAGTGGTGACTCCATTGGGGATTGTCAAGCTTCTGACACTAGATGCTACCTCTAAATGCAAGAATATTTTCCACCACATCTATTTGAAAACATTTTGGCTAACCCTATGTTTGTAATTGTATTTACTAACTACATCATGCATCGTGCTCGAAGTGAAATCATTTAGCGAGGGGCTTCCTGTCATACCCGTACCCTTGGGGAGGTCAGTGCATGTAATGGAGAGTACTTTGAGAGCAAATGATAGCCGCTTCATATACAATGGTGTGGGGTATTGTTAAACGGCAAGGATGTTAATAATTGTGCTAGTACCCTCGGGGAGGTCTATGCACTTTATGACATTATGAGATCGAATAATGCTATTCCCACATTACACTTTTGCACATAATCACTCAAGGTTCCATCACCCCCGTGGCTAGTTGCTTAACCTCCTATGTAGTCATGAGTAATGAGCAAGGATGTCACCCTCTTGATCTTGTACCTCTAGGTATATCAAAAGGATCACGTACCTTGCATATATAGATCCTGTCAAGGAAGCCTTATCGGTCCTATTACATCCACTGCATACTCGCATCATTGTAAACACCCAATTTTGTTACCCTCCCCTGGCTATGATGACTTATGGATTTTAGACGTGACCTTTTACTTTTGATCGACAGAGATGATAACTGGCTGAGGTAACTATTCCCAGGAGCATTCCATACTCACCCAAAATTCCTAAGAAACTATGCAAGAGAAAATAAGGGTCAAATTATGACATTTCATATACGAAGGAATCCATTCAAAGTGATGCATAGATGCATAGTACTCAAAATTATGATTCCAATGATATATGGTACATCAAAATCGGACCATCAGATCTTCCGTAATCACTCCCGAAATTTACACCTTAAGTGTCCAAACCCCACCCATGTGAGCAACCATGCGAGCACCCATGCCTTGTCTTGAGTGCCCAAACCTCACCCATGCGAGCCCTCACGCCTTCCCCTGAGTGCTTAAACCCCACCAATGCGAGCCCCTTGTGCACCCACCCAAGCCCTATGTGCACTCGGCCAAGCACCACGTGTACCCGACCAAGCCCTGTGTTGTGAGGGTAGTAGCCGAAAATGAGATCTCTCTCCTCCTATTTTTTTTTGGGGGGGAAAGGATATGCATTGATTTTGGCCTCTCTCCTCTCTTCTCTTTTATGAGGGAGGGGTGTGTCATGTGTGCTTACCCTGTGGGCCTTGCACCACCATATCACCGCTCAGAGATACGTGGAGGCCTATTTCATAAGAGTGTAATATTTATCATTTGAGACGAGAATTTGATGATGGTCCAATATGGGGATCGGGACCATGTAAAAGGGTTTGGAGTCACCACATAGGATTATGGGCCTAGGACCCAAGGGTGGGCCCAATTCCTGAGGAAAGGGCCCGAAAGTTGGTCTGCTCCAAAGATTTAGGGTAAGTGTCAAATTGTAGAGTTGGGAAGGTGTTAGGCACCCAATCTACACGGTTCAATCGGTCTTCCTACTAGATTTTTAAGAACAAATATTTTCCAGAATTAATCCTATTCAATATGTATGGCTAAGTTATCACACATATTTCCATTGATTGAATTCAAATGACTATATACACTAAAACAAGGTCTACATAGAGTCTTTATGGTGCTAATTCTATTGAGAAATTATATCTGAGCTTGACCCCTGTTTTCGATCAAAAGGGGTGGATCCCCTAGTTGATGCTAGTATGAACTTGCTTGCTTCTAGATTCTCCTGGCTGAGGGGAAGAAGGTCTTGACCTCCAACTTCCTTTCTCAAGAGATGCTGGCTATGATGATATCGGACAGAGTTCCGGCTAGGAATGGTTACTTTCGGATTTGGTTTCAAATAGAGCTTTGACTAGGGAAGGCTGTTTCTGGATTTGAACTCAGACAGAGCTTCGGCTAGGGATAAGTTGGAACCTAAATGGTTGAAGAATTTTGAAGGCCCAAAGAACACTTCGAAGATTCGAAGGAATCTTATGAAGATCTCTTCGTAGACTGGAAGAACCTCAAAAGGGGGTGGGAGACTATGGGGAAACTTTTCCTACATCAAAATCTCACTCAAAGAAGGCAAAGGATTAAAGAGTTTTGAAGGTCTAAAGAAAACTTCGGATCTTATGAAGATCTCTTCGAAGACTAGAAAAACTTCAAAGGTGGAAAGGGGAGGAGAGAGGGCAGAGCTTCTCTCACTAAGAGGCTTAGAACCTTGTGGTGTGTTGGTGTTTAAAACCAAAGGGAGGAGGTATTTATAGAAGCCTTGAACTAATGGGGACAGAAAGGGAATTCTTTTGGCCAATGGTAGGAAAAAGGAGTTTTTTTAGGCCAATGGGAAGAAAAAAGTGAAAATTTGGGCCAATAGGGTGGGAGCTATTTTTTGGACCAATCGGAAAAGTGAGTCATTTTTTTGGGCCAATAAGGTGCAAGCATTCTTTTTTGGGCCAATGGGAAGTTGTGGCGTAGGGTATATAGCGGGACAGTGTAAAATGCATAAGTGGGTGAAGAGAAAATCTCCTCACCCACCGAGTCAGTGAAAAACAAATCCCAGCCATTTATGGTGGCACATAAGGTTGGGTAGGGGTGCACAGGGCATGCATGGGTGTCTATGGGAGGTTGGTAGTGGTGCACGTAAGCTGGCCTACAGGTGTACACGAGCAGAGCTATAGGGGCACGGGCAGGGCTGCAGGGGTGTTGGGTAGGGCTACAAGGGCACGGGCAAGGTTATAGGGGCATAAGCAGAGTTGCAAGGGCACTAGGCAGGGCTATAGGGGCACAGGCAGGGCTACAGGGGTGCTGGGTAGGGCTGCAGGGGCATGGGTAGGGTTGCAAGGGCACGCACGATGGTGCGAGGGGGCACGCGGGCTGTGCGGCGGGGGCTCTCACGAGGGTGCGTGGGGGTGCACGGGCTATGAGGAGGGTGTGTATGAGGGTGTCAGGAGGCACGTGGGTTGTGCTTGCTAGCTGGTTGCCCAGCGCATGGGTTGTGCCTGCTAGGTGGCTGGCCAACGCGAGTAGCATGTGCGCGAAAAAATATAATTTTCTAGGGAAGATTGCGGGAGCTCCGATAGTCTGATTTTGACATACCATATATCGTTGGAATTGTATTTTTGCGTACTATCCACTTGTATGACCATCATGACTGGATTCCTTCATATATAACAAGTTAAACTCTTTTCTCCCGCATGGGGTTTCTAGGGTTTTTTAGGTAGGGGATGTTTCCGCGTTCTCTTAGTCAGCCATCATCTCTTGTTGATCAGAAGTAGAAAGTTATGTCCAAGATCCACATTTCATTATAGCTGGAGGGGTTGACAAAATTGGGTGTCTACAGAATGGCCCTCTTTGACCGAGGTCTATACCGACGGTCGAAGGGTAAAGAAAAGAATGACCACATTTTGTCACCTGGAGCATGTACTGCCATCATTTTGCTTATTAATGATGGAGTTGAAAATGCAATAGGTAATACCTCTTAACTACTTTAAAGTTTTAGGACTTACTTGGGCTGCCGATTGTAGGAAAAAAATTTGCTTCTCTTCCAATCCTGCAAAAGATGTTAGTACTTTGATCTTTGACTTTTCCTAGGCCAGGCTTCCATGTGCCGGCTTAAGGAATTTGATCTCTAGGCTGGGTCTTTCGAACCAATTTGGGCTATCTAGGATTGTCAATTACAAGAAAGAAAAATCTTACAAATGATAAAAAATATTTAATTCTTGGATTTTCCTTAGCTGGGCTTCCATGTGCCAGTTTAGGGAATCAATAATGAGATCGGGCCACTCGAAACCGATTCAAAGTGATTACGCCACCTAGGGCCAGGTGTTTGAGATTTAAAATGTAACCGCAAGTGTACAGATCAGTGTAACTACGGGTCGAACACAGGGAGAGCAGCCACTTTATTTTTTTATTTCTTTTAATAATGCGAAAGTGAACCGATTAATGATTGTGATCTAATTCTAATTACTGTCCTAAACATATGTATCTAAAATAACGTCCTAACCATTCGTCATCTAAGAATTTAAAGACGCAAGCCACGCAATTAAAATTAAATAAATAAATAACTAAAAAT